>NC_134207.1:101518374-101765874 GCF_965140235.1 Caretta caretta
TAGAGTAGGTCCTTTGGTTGCCTGATAGGCTGTACAGCTCTTCAGCAGTTGTTGTGACTAACCCATTTTTTGGCACTGTAGTGACATTGTAAAATATATACATATATATATATATATATATATATATATAAACATACACAAATATATTTCTTGGATCTTTGTTATGATTCTTAGTGAGAACTCATATGTTCTAATTTGGAAAATTTTCAAATCCTTCAGCAGGTATCTTAACGCCTTACAATGTGGGCTTTTGGATTCTCTTTTGTGAATCACTAATAATATTATACTCTGAAAATATATTGGTAAATATATACACTATCTGTCTATCTGTCTATCTAATCATATTTTTGAGGTGTGAAAGGTGCTTTCACATAAGTGCAAGTCACCCTCACTCGGGAACCTGGTTCATGCCAGATGACAGTACAGAACTGTGGAAACTTCAGCTGCTGTTTTCTATTGGATGGATAAACATCAGATGCTGTGAAAACACACCTGTTGTGTGCTGAATTGTGATGGTTCATAAAGATACCAGATTTATTTTGTCCCCAGTTAGGCCTATTCAACAAAGAACGTTATGCCCTAGCCCTGTTCAGCAAAACACTTAAACACATACTTAAGTCTCATTGATTTCAATGGGACATAAGCATATGCTTAAAGTTATGCACATAGTTGAGTGTTTTACTGAATTGGGGCCTTAAATACTTTGATATTTTTTCCTTACAGTTATATTTTGATCCATTATTGTCTGGCTTTGATAGAGTTTTCACTCTACAGTTATCACTTTTTGCCATTCCTAAAATAATGTCTGAATACTACAATCCTTTTTATAAATGGAAAAGTATATCTAGGCTAGAGAGAAATTCCTTCAGAAGTACTGGGCTAAGGATTAAGAAATTATTTTATATATTTTTCATGAAAAAATATAATGGTTTTAAAACCATTTATATATTTCCAGTGTGTGTTTGCCTCTTCAGACAATGGATGTGTATTTATAGTGTAAACCTTCTCACTGAAGCAAACACAATGTGCTGTACCACTAACATGTTCGATATATAGCGCCTCATGTCCACTTACATTAGAATGCACAGATTTTAATGCTGTTCAGAGATGATAGTACATCTATGGGGAAACATTGGCATCCAGAAGGCACATCTTGTGGGCAAGAAATATTAACAAGGTTTAGTAAAAAGAAAAGCAGACCACTTCCAATCGCTAGTTATTTCTTCCTGTGTCTGTAATTTGATGATTTTTTTTCAGAGAGAGAGGGATTGGCAACATTATGCACTAAAATATCTTCTGCTTTGGGTATAGTGAAGTTGCTGGAGATGAATTTTTATTGCTGCTCTGTATATTTCTGTGTGGTTGCAGGACACACATGTTACCCAGTATCACAGTTTGCAACATCTTTGTAGGTGCAGGAAGTGTATGTAGAAGGTTGATGGGAGTTGTTTTAACATTTTAAAAAAAATGACTGGAATCTTTCTGTCCATTTGTCTGTCTGTCTGTTATTTTTAAACATAGAGAGAGAATCTCAGTTTCTCTGTTTTATTTGAGTTAGGATAATAGCACTTTTCTATACAAATAACTGTGGAAAGAGAATTCCAACGCCTACTTATTCATCAGATTTCCCTGGGGGAAATTTTAGTAAATATATATTTTTGAAAAGTAACAACTTTGTCTTTATTTTCTGTTTTTCTGTAATATCTGTCATAGAAAACTTCTGGACTAGAAAATTTCATTGACCTTGTGAAATATCATATTCTGTTGTTTGTATTAATATTCTTACTAGAAACATTATTAAAGTCCTGAATAAAAAGTGTTATATTTATCTCAACAATAATCAGAGGGTTTCAATGAAATAGTTTCTAATGGTAATAATATAAATTAAAACAATTCAAATAAACTACCATATTACTAAATGTGCATTGTGTGTGTTTGTTTAGAAATTATTTATAATAACTGCATGCGTGTGTGTGTGTAGATATATACATATATATAAAAATTTGGATTGTTTTCAGGATCTGATTTTAAGTTTTGAAAGAAAGGAAAATCATCGTTAAGGCAGAAAGTTCTCTGTCCACTTTCTAGCTAGGTATTTCAGTATATCTTGGCATGTAAAAGAACTCACCCTTGTAGTAGTCTCAGTAAAAACTAAGAGTAAGAAAGAAAGTGACAGATGGAATTTCATTTTAACACTCAGGTTCTTTGTTTTAGTGGGTTAGCACCAGACATTTCACGTAACTTAAACATTTTTTGGTGTAGTTTAACTCCCTTTCTGGTGGAAATAAAAGAAACTTCCCCACCAATCAACAGTGTATGAGAATCGACACGAAAGATCATCATAAATTAAACAGAAAAAAATATATATAATTTGGATCAGTTATCACTTACATATAGAAACTGATTTGAAGCAGGTATTTACAGTAATTACTAAAAATGTAATTTTTTTTACCACTTTTGAAAAATAATAACGACCTACTGGACCAGTCATGCAGATTGTTGACCTGTAGCACTGATCTGCAACTTGAAGAAGTTAGTCATGTTTATTAAAACATTGGATTAAATTATCAGCTAGTGTAAATTGGCATAGCTCAGTTGAAGTTACTGGAGCTACATTAATTTATACCAATTGAAAATATGTCCCATTAAGTTTCAGCTCCTCCATAGTAACTGACTGTCAGTCATTAATAGCTCATATTTTTATATGTAAGGAAAAAATGCCAGAAGGGCCTAGTCTATGTTATGCACTGTGAGCCTGGAAATTTTAATTTAGAAAAACACTGTCAGAAAAAAAGGTCCCAGATTCCATAATTGTCTATATTTGCCCTCCTATAAAATGCTTTCTTTTGCAGTTATAAATACCTGAAAACAGGAATGTATTATGCGAGTGCTGACAGACTCTTAACTACAGCTGTGCTAGTGGATTCCGCTACAACACACACACACAATTTAAAATTATAAAAGTAACAGCATTACAAGGCTATAATACATTGTGGGCCCTTTGTGACATTTTTGTGATAACACTGTAAGAGCTGAGATTTTTACAGAATAAATGAATAGTAGTTTTTTCTTTCTTTTTCTTTGTTGGAGAACATCATCCTTTCTGGTTCCCTCTGAGCCTTTTCTCCAGCTTCTTCTGTTTTGCCCGGTCTCCTCCTCCT
The DNA here is from genome assembly GCF_965140235.1 of Caretta caretta. Lineage (NCBI taxonomy): Eukaryota > Metazoa > Chordata > Testudines > Cheloniidae > Caretta > Caretta caretta. Next base: position 101,521,536 of record NC_134207.1, read on the forward strand.
CCTCCTCCTCCCTGATACCGTTACATACTTTTTAAATAAAAGGCTTGTGGCTCAGCTACCCTTTTAATAAGACTTTACCTGAAACTGTGTCATTTTTAACTTGTAACCGTTTTTAGTAAAACAAAGGTATCTCCCGAGATAAGAATGAGACAGGCAGTTATAGACTGGGTAGAGGGTTGAGGAAGACATGATAAGGAACAGCACTACAGTGGTAGGGGGATGGAAGTGGATGAGTCACATATCCCCTTGTCTTGAAATATGGGGCTATAGTTGTGCAGGGAGTGTATTAGGACTCTACTGTAAACTTAGAAGTGTCACATAGTGATTGTAGATACTATTGTTCTGTAAAAACAAACATTTTAAATAGTCTTCCTGTTAAAATGGGAGGATTAAATTTTGCTTTTTTAAAGGGGAAAAATTCTGGAAATGAAAGAATTAGCAACTGCTTGTGAAAAATGGCACAAATTGTATTAATACCTAACAACTAAAACTTCCTAGGGTGATAAGTGTATTTTATTTTATTTGTTTCTTTTTTTTCATATCACATTGGAGCAGAAGTGCCTTTTTCTGGCTTTCTTTCAACCTTTCTTCCTGCAAGGGAATTGCACACATTTCAGAATGGCTCTGTGCGCAATTCACCCAACGTAAAAATATTTTTTTTCCATGTCAGAAAGCTGTTCTCAACCCATGTTTATTTTCTACTTTGACTTGCACATAAACTCACCTACATTCCACAACCAAGGTGATTTTTCTGGCCAAGTGCTTCTTTTATAAATGTGGAGGCAAAAGTGTACATGTATGTTTTCTACCATACAATGAAAATGTACATTTATCTCCTAGGTCGGGGCGGGCAAACTTTTTGGCCTGAGGGCCACATCGGGTTTCCAAAATTGTATGGCGGGCCAGTTAGGGGAGGCTGTGTCTCCCCAAACAGCCAGACATGGCCCAGCCCCCACCTCATATCCGACCCCCTGCTTCTTACCCCCTGATGGACCCCCAAGACTCCTGCCCCATCCAACCCTTTCTGTCTCCTGATGGCCCCCCTGGGACTCCTACCCCATCCACCACCCGCTGTTCCCTGACCGCCCGGAACCTCCACCCCTGACTGCCCCCTGCCATCCCATCCAACCCCCCTCTACTTCCTGACTGCCCCCCCCCGGGGCCCCTGCCCCATCCAACCCCTGTGTCCCCCCCCCGACCCCTATCCACACCCCGACCCCTGATCACCACCACCAACTCCCCTGCCTCTATCCAACCCCTTCTGCCCCCTCACCGCGCTGCCTGGAGCACCGGTGGCTGGCGGCACTACAGCCATGTCACCCAGAGCACCAGGTCAGGCTGCGGCTCTGCAACTGCGCTGCCTGGCTGCCCAGAGCCGCCCAGAGGGGGGACAGCGGGGGAGGGGCCGGGGGCTAGCCTCCCAGGCCAGGAGCTCAGGGGCCAGGCAGGAGGGTCCTGCAGGCTGGATGTGGCCCGCAGGCCATACTTTGCCCACCTCTGACTTAGGTGCACGTAAGCCACTTTTGTGAATTGGGCCCTTGGAGTAAATGTATTTTGATATAGTGGCATCTGCTCATGAATATCACCTTTGCTAGCTTAAAAAATAGTTTGATACAGATGAACATGTAATTTGTAGAGTTTCACCAGATGGCAATACAATAGCAAAGTTTGATATTTACTGTAAGCCAATAATCAATGTAGTCTTATGTTTTATGTTTAGCGCTTCTAAATATTCAGCTCACTCATTTTATTTTATTTTTAGCTACCAATGGCTCTTGCCAGAATAGTAATGTGGCACCCATGCCATGTTATAGTGTAGGGGGATACAAAGTATCTCCTGTTCATACAGAACAATAATAATTGTTATCCTATGTTGTCCTCTTTAAGTCAGTTTACCATTTAAATGTTATACTAAAAAATGCTCTACGCCAGTGAAAGCCAAGAGCTGTGAGATTATGCCACTCTCTAATGAACCCAATGCAACAAGCCACCAAGAACCTCCTCAATAATTGACCTGACACTTTTGCCAAGTATGGCTCCATTAGAGTCAGTTGTCTGCAACTGATTTTGCCAAGGAGATTGCCCTTGAGGGTGCAGCTGAGGTCAATTTGCTACAGGGCTTCAGCAAATGGGATCAGTCCAGTCAGTGATTCTAAGAGCCTAGGTTCATGGAACAGATGTCAACCTCACACATCTGCTTTGTACACACATAATGTATCTCACTGCCTGACTACTGCTCTATTTAATTACTCTTGTATTGAGGAGAGGAATCAGCTTAATGCTTTTTAAACATAACAGTGGTGACTATTGTGGTACTGTCTGTCGCATGTTACTCTACTAGCATAAAAATTAATACTACCTATTAAGAGTTAAGGTTGACATTAAGTTAAGGGTGTACAGGTTGAGTGTGTAAGTGGTGGGGATGTGTTGTTTGTACCTTTAAAATTTGGCCTCATGGTTAACGTGTTTAGTCTAAGAGATGGCAGTGATATAAAATGTGCGCATTCCATAACGGTGTCTTGTTTTTCTATATTTTAAGCATATGTTCCTGAGGAGGAGTTGAAGGCAGCGGAAATAGATGAAGACAGAGTGGAGGATGACGGGCTATCTCTGGACATCCAGGAGAGTGAGTATTTGTGCAATGAAGAAACAGAGCTCAAAGAGGCTCAAAGCTACCAGAACTCCCCAGTCAGCTCTGCAACTAATCAAGATGCAGGCTATGGTTCGCCGTTTAGTGAAAACAGTGATCGACTGGCCCATTTCAAAAGCACTTCCTCTCAAGAAGAGAGAGAGGATCATCAGTGCACAGACAATGCTTCCTATCCACAGGACAGCTTGGCACAAATAAAAGCTGTGTATGCAAATTTACTCTCAGAGTCTTGCTGGTCCAGTTTAGCTTTGGACTTAAAGAAATCCAGTCCAACGACCAGCACCAATGAAATCAGCCAGAATGAAAACACCACCAATTGCAATGCTAGCACCAACTCCCACAGTACCAGTACCAACACGAGTACCAGTACTAGTACGAGTAACTGTAATACTAGTCACAGTAACAGTGGTGGCTCCGGTTATGACTGGCACCAAGCTGCATTAGCGAAAACTTTGCAGCAGACTTCTTCATATGGACTTCTCCCGGAGCCTAGTCTGTTCAGCACAGTTCAGCTTTACCGGCAAAACAATAAACTCTATGGGTCTGTGTTCACCGGTGCTAGTAAATTTCGATGCAAAGACTGCAGTGCAGCCTATGACACACTGGTGGAGCTAACAGTGCATATGAATGAAACTGGACATTACCGTGATGACAACAGAGATAAAGAATCTGAAAAGACCAAACGGTGGTCAAAGCCTAGAAAACGTTCACTTATGGAAATGGAAGGCAAAGAGGATGCTCAAAAAGTGCTGAAATGCATGTACTGTGGGCATTCATTTGAATCTTTGCAAGACCTGAGTGTCCATATGATAAAAACAAAGCATTACCAGAAAGTGCCTCTGAAGGAACCAGTACCAGCCATCACTAAATTGGTCCCCTCTACCAAAAAGCGAGCACTTCAGGACTTAGCTTCACCTTGTTCACCTGAGCCACCAGGGATCACTGGAGAGGGTGTATTGAGTGAGTCTGCAAAGGATCAGAAAACTGCCAATCCCTATGTGACTCCAAACAATCGCTATGGCTATCAAAATGGTGCTAGCTACACTTGGCAGTTTGAGGCCCGTAAAGCCCAGATATTGAAATGCATGGAATGTGGCAGTTCTCATGACACGTTGCAGCAACTTACTGCTCATATGATGGTCACTGGTCATTTTTTGAAGGTGACCAACTCCGCCTCGAAAAAAGGAAAACAACTAGTGTTGGACCCTGTGGTGGAGGAAAAGATACAGTCCATACCTTTGCCACCCACCACCCATACGAGACTACCAGCCTCCAACATTAAAAAGCATCCTGATTCTCCAGCTGGGTCTACAAACTCTGAGGAGAAGAAGGACCCAGAAAAGGAAAAGGTGGTTGTCACTGAAACAGACAAAAAGATAAAAGAGGAGAGTGAGGACTCTATGGAAAAATTTGAGCCAACAACTTTATATCAGTACCTCAGAGAGGAGGATCTGGATGACAGTCCTAAAGGTGGAATAGATATATTGAAATCCCTTGAGAACACAGTGACAACAGCTATCAGCAAGGCTCAGAATGGAGCACCTTCCTGGGGAGGATATCCCAGCATTCATGCAGCTTACCAGCTACCGGGAACAGTAAAGTCCCTACAACCCACAGTGCAGAGTGTTCAAATGCAGCCATCCTATGCCAGTAGTGTAAAATCACTGTCGTCGGAACACAGTGCACTTGTCCATTCCCCAGGTAGTCTCACACCCCCACCTTCCAAGAGTAATGTGTCTGCGATGGAGGAGCTGGTGGAGAAGGTTACAGGTAAAATCAATGTAAAGAGGGAAGAAAAACCTGCAGAGAAAGAGAAGAGTTCTCCGGTTAAACCAACATCACCTGCTGCTAAAGAAAACAAAGACTTTCCAAAATCAGAGGAAATAAACAACAAACAGCAGCAGAAAAAGAGTGCCAATGCAGAAGTTCAGAAGGTCAAAAAGGACAGTCCAGCTGAAGCTCATACTCCAAATGGTACAGAGCCACTCAAAGCAAAAGTCGCAAATGGCTGTAATAATTTAGGAATCATCACAGATCATTCGCCTGAGCCATCTTTCATTAACCCATTGAGTGCTTTACAGTCCATTATGAATACCCACCTAGGCAAAGTTTCTAAGCCAGTAAGCCCTTCCTTGGACCCTTTGGCCATGTTGTACAAAATTAGCAACAGTATGTTGGACAAACCTATTTACCCGACCACTCCGGTCAAGCAGGCTGATGCCATCGACCGGTACTACTATGAAAACAGTGATCAGCCCATTGATTTAACCAAGTCCAAAAGCAAACCTCTTGTTTCCAGTGTGGCTGACTCTGTCTCTTCTCCTCTAAGGGAGAGCGCCCTAATGGATATTTCTGATATGGTGAAAAATCTCACCGGGCGTTTGACACCCAAGTCTTCGACTCCGTCTACTGTGTCAGAGAAGTCGGATGCTGATGGAAGCAGTTTTGAGGAAGCTCTGGATGAGCTGTCACCAGTACACAAGAGGAAAGGCAGACAGTCCAACTGGAACCCTCAGCATCTTCTGATCCTTCAAGCACAGTTTGCTTCCAGCTTGAGGGAGACACCAGAAGGCAAATATATTATGTCAGACCTCGGTCCACAGGAGCGGGTACACATCTCTAAGTTTACTGGTCTTTCCATGACCACAATTAGCCACTGGCTGGCCAATGTGAAGTATCAGTTAAGGAGGACAGGTGGAACTAAGTTTTTAAAGAACCTAGACACAGGACATCCTGTTTTCTTTTGCAATGATTGTGCCTCTCAATTCAGGACTGCTTCTACGTACATAAGTCACTTAGAGACACATTTAGGGTTTAGTTTGAAGGATCTGTCAAAGTTGCCACTAAATCAGATTCAAGAACAGCAGAATGTTTCAAAAGTCCTCACGAACAAGACTTTGGGTTCACTTGGAATTTCTGAGGAGGACTTGGGATCCACATTCCAGTGTAAGCTCTGTAACCGAACTTTTGCAAGTAAGCACGCAGTCAAACTGCACCTTAGTAAAACACACGGCAAGTCCCCAGAGGACCATCTGATCTATGTAACTGAGTTAGAAAAACAATAGCGTCCAGATAAGCAGCTAGGTATGCAAGTGACCATGGGAACATTGCACTAAACTTCTTCATAGTACTGCACTAGGCCTGACCTGAGCCTCTGAAATCAGTCTTACTTTTGTTGCTGAACTGCCTATCTGGACCTTGGTTTTTCTTACACTTATTTTGTAGTTATATTTATATGCTCTTTGTCTGATCTGTGCATGGTGGTTTTTTTTGCTTTGTTTTGTTTTTTTTGTGAGTAAAAGTCTGACCTTTATTTTCAACATCTGTCCTTGATGTTAAGCTATCTTTTATAGAATATAGTGGGAGACACTATTGAGAAACATTAATTTAGCAGTAAAGAAAGACACAAAGAACAATGATATAAAGACATCCTAAAATTGCAAAGTTGCCATGACAATAAAGGTCACAGAACCCAGTAGTGTCAAGTTTTAACCCTCGAAGAACTAATAGCATTTCTGTGCCTTTCCAAATAATTAAATAAATAAAGAGGCTTAAAGGGATTTCATTCAAATCAAAGCTATGTCAAAAACAAAATGTACTAAAGATTTTTTTTTTTAAACTGAATGAGCATTTTTTAACGCAGAACTGGTTTGTGGAGAAAAGATGCATGCAGTTCTTGGACGAAGGAAAGCTATCTAGTACTCACGGGGTTAGGAAGCCACAACTGTAAGAGTTTAATAATAATAATAATAATAAAAATAATATAAAATAGCAAACCAAGTTGCCACTATGCCCAAACCCTCTGGATGCTGAAAATTGCCACTTTTTTTGGCAAAAAAAGTATGCAAGCTGTTGTTTAAAAAAAAAAGTGTAAAAATGCTTTTTTTCCCTGTAAAATACTGCAGTTTATAGTTATTTACAAATGTTAAGCTTTGGTACAAGCTCACCTTTCTATAGTGTGCTGCATTGGTAAATGAAAACAAAAAACAAAACATAAAAAGAGGCAAATGTTGGATTCCATTCCTTGTAAATTGCCAGCATCAGCTTAAAAAAATACATGTTACATATCGTACCATTTTAAACTGTTTAACTTTCTTTGTACCTTCTGGCTGTATGCTTTCTCTTTTAACTTTTTATATCGTCATTTTATATTCGACTTCTGTGTATATAATGTAAAACCACACTTTTTGAATAAAATTTAGTTCCTGCAGCTTGATTTAAATAGAGAAATTTTACTGGCACCTGCATCTTTCCAGATGCATGTACTTAAAGGAACTATCTGACAAAAATAAATAAATAAAAATAAAGCAAGCAATGCACTATGAATTATACATTTTGATGTTTTATCATTAATATTGTACAGTACATTTTGGTTCACACAATTAAATCCACTGTTTTCTCAAGTGTAAAATAAACCCACATGCAGTTCTTGATTTACATACATTGTCATGTCATCATTATTTTGCCTTTGAGGTGTTGTTCAAGCAATAAGAGGTATCACTTATGCAATCAACCAACAAACATATATTTGAAATAATCTCTTCACGATCTGTATGCTGACATATTTTGTTCTAAGCCATAAGTATTAATAACCTCTTAAAGTATACTTGCAGTAAGTTACCCTCCTACAGGTACAAAATCATTGTGATTTTATTAATTAGTAATGGACATTCTATTGATCACTGAAGTGTAAGACGGGCTGAGAATCTTTTGCCATGTTAATCTTGTGTTGTGTAAACGTACTTGGAACCATTTTTGCTGTGTATTCAGAGCCCGCTGATGAGCCCCTTCCTCAGGCTAAATTCCTTTTGACTTCATCAGGAGTTTTGGCTGAGTAAGATGCTGTGGCTTAGGCTCCCATTGTCCTTTGGATACTGTGGTACTTGCCTTTCCTGCAGCAATGAAGACCTCTGAGGCTTTGACACCAGTTCTTACTTACAGTACAAGAAGACAGACCTGTGTTTCTCTGTACTTTTTAAATATTACATTTTGAGGTAAGCTGAGCACAGTCGTATGAGGTGTTTCTCTTAATCTTTATTTCTGTTCTGTTGAATGCAGATGTCATTTAGAATGTAAAAGAGAGCTGTCAGGGCCTTCAGTGCTCTATCTCATGAGTTCTATGACACTTACAGTAAGTGAAAGCCTGGGATCCACTATCCATACACATTTTGGAGGGGCTATTAAATGTGAGGCCCTTTGGGGATTTGCTTTCACATAGTATTATTGACATTGTTGTTATAGGTGTATTTCTATCCCCTCTTCTTAATTCTTCACAAATTAATTTTTTTAAAATTGAGACTTCTGTTTTCAGCTTAATTCTGTTTCTTATCTTTACATTATTTACAGTCCCCATAACAGCCAAGCATTGTTCTGTATCCTGTAATGATTTCAGAAGAGCCTAGCAGGTCCAGGTCAGCTATATTTACATAGTATTTCTACTAGTGCAGGAGAATGCCATAGGGGTCTATTAAATTTTCTTTACTTTCTTCACTGATAAATACCTATGTCCTTTAGGGGATCCAGCCATTTAGGCATTTCAGTTCAATTACTGGATGATTATGTACTTTGGGCCCAAGGGGTGGTGAGGAAAAATAACAATTAGGCCTTTCCATAATAACCCTTTGAAGTTTTGTTTACTTTACCACAGGCCTGCAAACATATGATTATAGGATATACTGTATTGCAGTACAATAGTAGGAATAGTGAGTGAGAAGGTTGAAAAGGGAGAAATAATACATCTAAAGTGGGTTCAAATCTAATGTAAATCCATTAAAACTCATTTTGAAACACTGCATGCAAATTAACTTCTCTGCACTCCCTTGAGAGGTGTTTAGGGCATGGCCAAGGCTGTTTCAATTCTGATAGTTATAGGATTTTTAATATAGAGACTGAGATTGAATGGATTAAATAGATTATAAACTAGCTAACTGATAGATTTAAAAGATGGGGAAACATCATTGAGCGGGTGTGTTTCTACTGGGGTTCCACATGAATCTGTTCTTGAGCCTAGGCTATATAACAGTTTTGTCAATGATCTGGAAGAAAACAAAATCGTTACCGATAAAGTTACCAGATGATGCAAAAGATGAGGGAGTGGTAACTAATGAAGAGGACAAGTCACAAGTACAGAATGATCTGGATCACTTGGTAAACTAGGCACAAGCAAACAATATGTGTTCTAAAATGGCTGTATGTAAATGTATATACTAGGAGCAAAGAATGTAGGCCATACTTACGTGCTGGAGGACTCTATCCTGGGAAGCAGTGACTGTGAAAAGGATTTGGAGATACTGGTGCAAATCAGCTGAACATAATCTCCAAGTGCAACACTGAGGCCAAAAAGACTAATGTGATCCTTGGTTGCATAAACAGGAATCTCAAGGAGGAGTACAGAGGTTGTTTTACCTCTTTATTTGGCACTGGTGATAGACTCAAGGAGCTCAATCTATTTAGTTTAACAAAAGAGAAGGTTAAGGTGGATTTTGATTGCAGTCTATAAGTACCTATGTGAGGGACAAATAATGGGCTCTTCAAACTATCAGAGAAAGGTATAACACAATCCACTGGCTGGAAGTTGAAGCTAGACAAATTCAGACTGGAAATAAGGCATAAAGTTTTACAGGTGAGAGTAATTAATCACTGGAAAAATTAACCAAGAGTTGTAGTGGATTCTCCAATGCTGACAATATTTAAATCAAGATTGGATGTTTTTCTAAAATATATGCTCTTTTAAATTATTTTGGGGGAAGTTCTATGGCCTGTGTTATACAGGAGGCCGGGCTAGATGATCACAGTGGTCCCTTCTGGCCTTGGAATCTATGAATCGATGACTCATCATTCAAGCCTGGCCCTGAACAAAGTCTGTTTAGAATAAATGAGCAGCTGTCCCCTGTGACTGCGTTGATGTAACATTTTGTACCATAGAAATGGTGTGTGTGATGTTTGAATTCTCAGATTTTTTGACTCATCTAACAAAAGGACACAGAAAAAAAAGCAATATGATCTTTAATCTTTTCAATGGTGGCCCTTGATTGAGTATTGTATTTCCAAATGAATTCTTTTTTTATTGAGTAAAAGTAATATGCAATTAGTTTTTTTTTCTTTTAAATTTTTGATGCTAGAAGCATGCAGATCAATTCTCTTTTCATTTCATAAAGCGAAGGTAAATTTGTACTATTCTTAATAACAGCAGCTACTGTATGGAAGTGACCTGCACAACCTTTCAGAACCACTCATGAAGAAAGGAAGCTGTAAGGGCCTCAGGGACTGTGTACATACTGTAAGCTTCTATTTTTATTCTGTTAAACATTCAAAATCTATTGTGTCTATTTCTTTTCCAAGACCTGTGCAGCCACATTTTGTCAACAATACATTTTTAGTGTTTACATTTCTCCAGTTATCTGTTCTCACAAGTGAAGGTCTTGGTTTGTCTATTTTGCAAGTTGGGTTTTGTATCCTATGTACTTCCTTTTATTATTATTTTCAGGTTGATGCAAACAACTGCGTTGCAAGTTTCAAGAGGTAACTATGCTGCTAAAGTCAATCCTGAAGGGATGGGAATGGTTTTTGTTTTTGTTTTTGTTTTTTTTTTTAAATAAAATACCAGTTGGTTATATATTCACTTATGTAGTCTACAACATGATTTTGTTATAGTTTCTCTAGGTAACTATGTTGGTGGATAAGAGCCCAGACATAATCAGTCCTTGCAGTTGAAAACACTAAGAATACAAATATATTCAAGTACAGTGGAACAAAAATGCAGGAATTAAACTTAAATTAAAATGATTAATCTACAAAGTATCAGATTTTGCCTACAGCCAAGCCATTTTGAAATATGAGCTTGTCAAATCTCTTAAGCTAAACAAGGTTGGCCCTGGTTAGCGTTATGGATGGGAGACCTCCAAGGAAAGCCCAGATTTTGTGGGAGGTGGTTTTAAAAACTCAGTAGGTGGCACTCTTCTCTCTGACTCAGTACTGAATAGTGAACTACTCTCCCAGCATGGTGTTAGGAGGCTGTGGGAGTTGCCATCTGTTCGCTGAAAATAAAACAGAATTTCTTTTTAACCACTTACACGAATAGAATGTTAGCCCCAATTTCTTGACCAGATTCTAATTTGAGTAACTCTCTTCTCTCAAAAAGAAAAGGAGGACTTGTGGCACTTTAGAGACTAACAAATTTATTTGAGCATAAGCTTTCATGAGCTACATCGGACGCATTCCGATGAAGTGAGCTGTAGCTCACGAAAGCTTATGCTCAAATAAATTTGTTAGTCTCTAAGGTGCCACAAGTCCTCCTTTTCTTTTTGTGGATTCAGACTAACACAGCTGCTACTCTGAAACCTCTCTTCTCTCAATGTAGGCTTTGTCTACACTGTCCCAGGGGCTGAGAATAGCAGTGTGCACCAAAATGCTGTGCTGTAACTCCCCCATGTGGGCTCTGCAGTTCAAGCCTAAATGTCTACTCTGTTACTTTTAGCCTTGTGGCACAAATCATGCAAGCCCGAGTCAGTTGACCCAGGCTGTTAGACTTGGGGTGGGTCATTTTTTGCTGCCAGGTGGGAGGGTCCCACAGCTAAGGCTGCAGCCTTTTAGGTGGAGCCTTGTGAACCCAAGTCAGTTGGCATGGGCCAGCCGTGGGTTTTTAATTGCAGAGTAGACATAGTCCTAGAGGCCACATGCAGCAACGAGGATTAAAATAATGGGGGACAAAAAGGGGGTCTTGATGTTTAACTATGAATAACAGGAGTCTCTCACATATGTGTAAACATATTTTCATAGTCATCATTATCTCTTCTGAAGTTGGCTTTACAATGGTAACAGTGTCCATTAGCCATGTATCAGTGTTCACAATGCTAACCTGTTGGTTCGAAGATACTCAAAATTGGTTTGAGACTGGGACTTTTCACTAAGCTACTGTCAAAAACAGAGCCAAATGGCGATATGAGGTCCCTTCAACTGGACCAAGACACATTCTTCACAAAATGATGCTAACCCTAGAGCATCTGTATCATCTAAATAAGTTTGTGAAGTCTGAAATCCTTCATTCATATGGCATTTGTTACATTGCTCTTCACAGTGGTATTTCATCTTATATAAACCATAAGGGAATGTGATCATTGCAAGTGACTCCTTGTATCAGTTAATGCCCCAGTCTGATTTGTTTACTGTGGCCTGTAATTGATTATTACCTAGGTTTTAAAAAGTACAGCATGGAAGGGAAACTAATGCATTAGAAACACATTGGATGAAATTCTGGCTGCATTGAAGTCAATGGCAAAACTCCCACTGACTTCAGTGGGGACAGTATTTCATCCGCTATAATTAAAATAAAAATACCCCCATTCATTTCACCCCATTCTCCATTGGAATAAGGTCATGTATTGAAGCACTGCACTTTAATCAACAAACAAGTAGATATTAACTAAGTTTATCATAGTATAACAACTCTTCGTGTCTTCTCAAAATATGTTGATCTCTTTTAAACGTGTGTGTGTGTGTGTGTGTGTATGCATATATATATATAAAAATAATATTATACGGTTCTTGACACTGAATAATTTTAAAGCAACATTACCTTTGTTCTCTGACCCACAGCAGAACAGAGCTCACCCTCTCATACAGCAGGGCTTATGTTCTTGTCTAATTAAAAACAGATAATTCTAGGTGACACTGGAATTTATAATAAATAATTAGCCAAAAGTTTTAGGACACCACAGAAAACCTGTAGGGTCTAAGTTATAATTATCTGATTTAAAATGTAATAATCTCTGTTTTGACCTTTATTATACAAAAATCTCTTTCTAAGTAGGAACACAGGAGCTTAAGCAATAATTATGCCTCTGTTTTGCTGCTTTAGCAAACTAATGTATGGCCCTAAAGGCTTACCTAGATTGCACTTTTAATACACTTATTATTGTTTGAACACTGTCAGTATTGTCTTCCCTATAAGATACACAGAAGACTTTTTTTTATTGTTGTTGTTGTTATTATAATATCATGTACTTAAATTGCAGTAGCACCCAAAATGTGCTAAGTACTTCCCAAATACCGAGGAATCCATGCTCCCTGCCCTCTGAAGATTACAATTTGAAACCCTAGTTCTGCACTGGGATCGGCAGCATCTGTGCAGCCACCTGTATGAGTCTGACTGGATAGTAGAATAAGGGCTAAAGTAGCTAGAGCGATGATGGCTCTCTTTGATTTCAAGCCCAGTTGCCCCTCTACCCAGCCATAGATTAATTCTTTTTTTTAAATTACCCTGCTCTCTTTTAATTTTTTTAAAATTTCTTTTGTGTTTTAAAACATATTTTTAGTTGAAACTTTTATTAGTCATTTCCCAACTTCACTTTTATTACGTTAGCTCAGCCAAGCTTTTGACAAACTTATTAGTGTTGAGATTTTTGCATGGATCTCCACCAAAATTACTTATCCTTTAAACCAAAAGCCATCTAGGCTAATGGACACAAAGCAATATTAATATATTGACTTCTACTATGTTTAATTATTTTACTGTTGGAGTAAGATACAGTCCCTGCCCAGAAGACTTGACAGTCTAAAACTCTTGATTTGTCATTGAATGCCTTAGCCCCTAGACCAGATTCTTCATCGTACTATTCTGCCCCAAGAGTATGATCATTTAAAGAGGATAAACAGCCCAGTCTACATATACAGAGCACCAATATCCTGGGATTGGAAGATCCAATGTCAAATTGGGAGCAGATTTTTAAAAAATGTATTCACTGGTGGACTTGTGGGTGTTACGTCAGTTTGTATTAATCTTCCTGAGCAATTCAATTTCATTCTATCTTATTATACGTCATCATGTCCAGCATCCCTTTACCTTTTCAGAGACACTCCAGATTCCAGAGTGCTGAGATCAAATGTTGGTCCTGCTTAATTTATTTGGAATCAGGGGTTTTTGCATTTCTGAATGGCATGAAAAAATCTTGGAATTGGACACAGTCTTTCTCAGATGTACATGTACAGATTGGGTCACATACCATTTTCCATCATTCCTTTCTGCAATTAGTGGAGACCAGTGATGTAAAATTCTGAAGAGGAAGCTGAATATAAAAATCCATTAGGAAAAGGTGGGTTTTCTGATTCCCATATAAAATAATAAACATATTCACGCATACAGAGATAATGGGATTTACTCTGAACATTTCTGGTGTCAATTCTGTCATTATTCTTCTGTTAAAACTAATGTGAACATTTAAACTTAGTTTGTCACTGCAACATTCCAAAGTGTAATATCTTATTTGTTGTCATGGAAGCATTGTTACAAGCTCAGTGTCATAAAAACAAGATAAAAGGCATCAAATCCACCCACCAATCAACCACAAGAACTGGCACAGCGGTTCAAGTCACCATCATTCTGCACCTTCTGAGGAGGAAAACAAAACTTTTTAAGGGGAGCTAAGGTTTATACTTTCAGATGACCACTTCAACAGCACGCGCTTTATACTCAACCAATAAATTGACTTTCCTCTTAAGTGCTGACATAAGAATGGCCATACTGGTCAGATCAATGGTCCATCTAGCCCATTATCCTGTCTTCTGACATTGGCAGGTGCTAGATGCTTCAGGGGGAGTGGACAAATCTATCCCCTATCATCCAGTCCCAGCTTTTAGCAGTCAGACTTTTAGGGACACCCACAACATGGGGTTGCATTCCTGACTGTCTTGGCTAGTAGCCATTGGTGGACCTATCTTCCATGTACTTATCCTTTTTTGAACCTAGTTATACTTTTGGCCTTCACAGCATATCCTGGCAATGAGTTCCACAGGTTGGTTGTGTGTTGTTTGAAGAAGTACTTCTATATGTTTGTTTTAAACCTGCTGCCTATTAATTTCATCAGGTGACTCCTGGTTCTTGTATTACATGAAGGAATACATAACATTTCCTTATTCACTTTTTCCACCCCATACGCTATTTTATAGACCTCTATCATATCCTTCCTTAGTCCTCTCTTTCCAAAATGAACAGTCCCAGTCTTTAAATCTCTTCTCATATGGAATCTGTTCCATACTTCCAATCATTTTTGTTACCCTCTCAATACTTTTTTCCAATTCTAATATATCTCTTTTGAGCTGAGGAGACCAGTACTGCATGCAGTATTCAATGTGTGGGAGTACTGTGGATTTATATAGTGGCATGATATGGTCTGTCTTATTATCTGTCCCTTTCCTAATGGTTCCTTACATTCTGTTAGCATTTTTGACTGGGATTATGTTTTCCAGTATGCATTACTTTGCGTTCATCAACACTGAACTTCATCTGCCATTTTGTTTTCCAGTCACACAGTTTTGTGAGATCCCTTTATAACTCTTCACAGACTGATTTGGATTTAACTATCTTGAGTAATTTAGTATTGTCTGCAAACTTTACCACCTCACTTGTTAACCCTTTTTCCAGATAATTTATGAATATGTTGAACAGCACTAGTCCCAGTACGGATTCTTGGGGGATGCTGCTATTTTCCTCTCTCCACTATGATAAGCAAAACATTTCTTCCTACCCTTTGTTTCTTATCTTTTAACCACTTACTGATCCAGGAGAGGACCTTCCATCTTATCCCTTGACAGCTTATTTTACTTAAGAGCCTTTGGTGAGGAAACTTGTCAAAGACTTTCTGAAAGCCTAAGTACGCTATATCCACTGGATCACCCTTGTCTATATGTTTGTTGATACCCTCAAAGAACTCTGATAGATTAGTGAGGCATGATTTCCCTTTACAAAACCCATGTTGATTCCTCCCCTACATATGTAGTTAATTCAGGCATTTTATAATTCTGTTCTTTACTATAGTTTCAACCAATTTGCCTAGTACTGAAGTTAGGCTTATCTGCCTGTAGTTGCTAGGATCGCCTCTTTAGCCTTTTTAAAAAATCAGCGTCACATTAGCTATCCACCAGCCATCTGGTACAGAGGTTGAGTTAAGCAATAGGTTACATACCATAGTTAGTAGTCCTGCAATTTCATATCTGAGTTCCTTCAGAACTCTGGTCTTGGTGACTTAGTACTGTTTAATTTATCAATTTGTTCTCCAACCTCCTCTATTGACATCTGAATCTGGGACAGTTCCTCAGATTTGTCACCTAAGAAGTATGGCTCAAGTGTGGGAATCTCCCTCAGATCCTCTACAGTGAAGACCAATGCAAATAATTCATTTAGCTTCTCCACAATGGCCTTATCTTCTTTGAGTGCTCTTTTAACACTGTGATCATCCAGTGGCCCTACTGATTGTTTGGCAGGTTTCCTGCTTCTGATGTACTTAGAAGAAATTATTGCTGTTTGTTTTTGTGTCTTTTGCAAGCTGCTCTTCAAATTCTTTTTTGGCCAGCCTAATTATACTTTTATACTTGACTTGCCAGAATTTATACTTCTTTCTATTTTCCTCACTAGGATTTGACTTCCAAATTTTAGAAGATGTCTTTTTGTGTCTTTTATTCTGTTTAGCCATTGTGACATTTTTGGGTCCTCTTACTGTTGTTCTCATTTTTAATTTGGGATATACATATAGTTGAGCCTCTATTATGGTGTTGTTAAAAAGTTTCCATGCAGCTTGCAGGCATTTCACTCTTTTGAGCCTCCTCCTGTTTGCATAGTTCACCTTTTTGAAGTTAAATGCTACTGTGGTGGGTTTCTTTAGTATTTTCCCCCCTACAAGGATGTTAAATTTAATTACATCATGGTGACTGTTACTGAGCAATTCTACTGTATTCACCTTGTGGACCAGATTTCACTTAGTCCTAAATCAGGAATTGCCTCTCCCCTTGTGGTTTCCAGGACTAGCTCTCAAAGAAGCAGTCATTAATGGTGTCAAGAAATTTTCTGCATCCCGTCCTGAGGTGACGTATACCCATTCAATATGGTGATAGTTGAAATCCCCCATTATTATTGGGTTTTCTGTTTTTGTGCCCTCTCTAATCTCTGCGAGAATTTCACAGTCACAGTCTAGTGGTCAGTAGTATATTTCTACTGCTATACTCTTATCATTCAAGCATGGAATTTCTGTTTCATTTAAGATTTTTACTCTATTTGACGCTATGTTTTCTTTCACATATAGCGCTACTCCCCCATCAGCATGACCTACTTTGTCATTCTTTTATATTTTCTACCCTGACATCACTGTGTCCCATTGATAATCATCGTTCCACCAAGTTTCTGTGGTGCCTATTATATGAATATCCTCATTTAATACCAGGCACTCAAGTTCACCCGTCTTAGTATTTAGATGTGTTTACATTTGTATACAAGCACTTATAAAACTTGTCAAGGTTTAGTTGTCTGTGTTCATGTGATGTAATTGAATGGGACTCTTTTTCTTTTGACTGTTTCGCTTCAGTTCCTACCTTTCCTCTATCCTTTCCTCTTTATGTAGCCCCTTTAATAAATCCTCCCCTAAGGGATGTGTCTGTCTGAACAGTGCGCTCCTCCACTGCTGTCGGCTTTCCCCCAGCCCTTGGTTTAAAAACTCCTCTACAACCTTTTTAATCTTAAATGCCAGCAATTTGGTTCTGTTTTGGTTTAGGTGGAGGCCATCCTTTCACAAAAGGTCCCCCAGGTCCTAATAAACCTAATTCCCTCCTGTGAACACCATCTCATCTACACATTGAGACCCTACAGTTTTCCCTGTCTAAATGTGGAACTGGAAGCATTTCAGAGAATGCTACCATGCAGGTCCTGAACTTTAATCTCTTACCTACCAGGTTAAATTTGGCCTCCAGGATCTCTCGGTATCTACATGTACCACGACCACTGGCTCCTCCCCAGCACTGCGCATAAGCATATCTAGATGTCTCAAGAGGTCTGCAACCTTTGTACCCAGCAGGCAATTCACCGTGCAGTTCTCCTGGTCATCACAAACCCAGCTGTCTATATTTCTAATAATTGACTCCCCCATTACTATTACCTGTCTCTTCCTAATGACTGAAGTTTCCTCCCCCGAAGAGGTATCTTCAGTGTGAGAGGATACCATGACATCATCTGGAAAGAGGATCCCAACTAAGGGACTGTTTTTCTGCATTCCAGCTTGATGTCTTCCTTCCCTGAGACTTTTATCTTCCTCAACAGTGCAGAGGCTAACAAACCGGGGGTGGGATTGCTCTACTGCGTTCTGGAAAGTCTCCTCTATGTACCTCTCTGTCTCCCTTAACTCCTCAGTTCAGCTAATCTGGTCTTTAGAGCCCACACTTGGTCTTTGAGCGCCATCAGTTGCTTGCACTAATTGCCCACATACACCATCTGCCCACAATTGTATATGCTGCATTCAGTGCAATAAACTGGATAGTGTCCACTCTACTGTTAGACCTCTACTTACATTATTTTTAATCTTGCAGGGTTTTTTGTTTTGTTTTGTTTTTCCTTTGTGTTTGGTTCTTTGTTTTTTTCCTTTGGGGGGGGGGGGGATATTGGTTTAAGTTTATTAAGTGTATCTGGTTCTTACTCTTCCGCTCTAAAACTCCCCTATTCATTAACTCCTCTAACTGTTTAGGAGCTGTCTCTTTAAACCCCTGAGTTAGCCTGCCCCTCATCAAGGGACCCTAAAGGGATTAGGGATCACAGGGATGGCAGGGTAAAGCTCTCAGCCTTGCCAAGCTGACCGCTAGCTCAGTACACAGTCACCAAAACAGACCACACTATAAACTTCAGTAAAGCAGGAACAAGCAAGCAAACTAGCCCACAACAACAAACAAACAGACAACAAACTCTCCCCAAGGGTCACATAGTTGGTTCTCCTTCACCTGGAGAATGCCATGACATTGGGTTCAGAGCAGCCTTTTAGCATCTCATTTCTTACTGTTTATAAAAGTGGAGGTGTAGCATTGTAGATTGTTTTCATTGTATATAAGTGCTTGTCTACATGGGAATGTTATAGCTATATAAGGTAGGGTCAGAAGTTAAAATGCTATAGTTATATGAATCTAAGTCCCTGTGGGGACACTTTGGTTCTGGTATAAGAGGGCTTTTTCTGTATATAGTTGATGTGACTTTGGAAGCAGTTTAAGCCAAAATGAAAAAAAAAGGTATGCTTGTTTCAGTATGGCAAATGCTGTGTGAGGATCTCTGTTGAGTAAGGATTTGAGTCAACTGAATGAGGCATGAACTTTCAATTGCAAAGATGACTGGGAATTTGGAAAAGCTCAAGCAAGAAGTAGTAGAAAGGACCAAGGAGTGACTAGATATGAGGAGTGAAGATCAGCAGTGATAACAGCTGGCAGATGGCTCTGCAAATCTGCTTTCGGAAGAAACATGGTTTGGAAATGCACAGTGCCAAGAAGCAAGGACTGGAGGGTCTGTGATAAGAGAATAAACTGCTTGGCAATCAGCAAGAGAAGAAGGAACAGTGATCTTGAAAAGCTAGAACTTAGTGGTGTGAGAACTTGGAGGTTTGGAGGCCTTTAGAAATAAGGATGCAGTGACTTAAGCTCAGTTGAACTTTTCATTGAGAAATGTGAGCACTGGTGTTTATGAGCGATGTTTGGTAGGTTCTTTGGGTGACAGCTGTTGCAGGAGTCTTGGAGTAAGAAGGAGGAGAAGACTGTTTCAGGGGTACTTTGCAGTGAGGAAAAATGAGGATTTAGGATTTGTAGGAGAGAAGTGAGGATTGGAGTTGCTTAATGAAGCCTGCAGAGCTCAATAGGAAGGAGGCATGAGAACTGGTAACTGTTCATTAAGGCAGGTTTCAGAGTAGCAGACGTGTTAGTCTGTATCCGCAAAAAGAACAGGAGTACTTGTGGCACCTTAGAGACTAACATATTTATTTGAGCATAAGCTTTCGTGAGCTACAGCCCACTTCATCAGATGTATAGAATGGAACTTATAGTAAGAAGATATATATATCTTATATATATATGTATATATATATACATATAGAGAACATGAAAAGGTGGAAGTAGCCATACCAACTGTAAGAGGCTAATTAATTAAGATGAGCTATTATCAGCAGGAGAAAAAAACTTTTGTAGTGATAATCAAGATGGCCCATTTAAACAGTTGACAAGAAGGTGTGAGGATACTTAACATGGGGAACTTGATTCAATATGTGTAATGACCCAGCCACTCCCAGTCTCTATTCAAACCCAAGTTAATGGTATCTAGTTTGCATATTAATTCAAGCTCTGTAGTTTCTCGTTGGAGTCTATTTTTGAAACTTTTCTGTTGCAAAATTGCCACCTTTAAGTCTGTTTCTGAGTGGCCAGAGAGGTTGAAGTGTTCTCCTACTGGTTTTTGAATGTTATGATTCCTGATGTCAGATTTGTGTCCCTTTATTCTTTTGTGTAGAGACTGTCCAGTCTGGCCAATGTGCATGGCAGAGGGGCATTGCTGGCACATGATGGCATATATCACATTGGTAGATGTGCAGGTGAACGAGCCCCTGATGGTGTGGCTAATGTGATTAGGTCCTATGATGGTGTCACTTGAATAAATATGTGGACAGAGTTGGCATTGGGCTTTGCTGCAAGGATAGGTTCCTGGGTTAGTGTTTTTGTTGTGTGGTGTGTGGTTGCTGGAGCGTATTTGCCTCAGGTTGGGGGGCTGTCTGTAAGCGAGGTCTAGTCTGTCTCCCAAGATCTGTAAGAGTGAGGGATCATTTTTCAGGATAGGTTGTAGATCTCTGATGATGCGCTGGAGAGGTTTTAGTTGGGGGCTGAAGGTGACAGCTAGTGGCGCTCTGTTATATTCTTTGTTGGGCCTGTCCTGTAGTAGGTGACTTCTGGGTACTCTTCTGGCTCTGTCAATCTGTTTCTTCACTTCAGCAGGTGGGATCTGTAGCTGTAAGAATGCTTGATAGAGATCTTGAAGGTGTTTGTCTCTGTCTGAGGGATTGGAGCAAATGTGGTTGTATCGTAGAGCTTGGCTGTCGACAATGGATCGTGTGGTGTGTCCTGGATGGAAGCTGGAGGCATGTAGGTAAGTATAGCAGTCAGTAGGTTTCTGGTATAAGGTGGTGCTTATGTGACTATCGCTTATTAGCACAGTAGTGTCCAGGAAATGGACCGCTTGTGTGGATTGGTCTAGGCTGAGGTTGATGGTGGTATGGAAATTATTGAAATCATGGTGGAATTCCTCAAGGGCTTCTTTTCCATGGGTCCAGATGATGAAGATGTCATCAATATAGCACAAGTAGAGTAGGGGCCTTAGGGGACAAGAGCTAAGGAAGCGTTGTTCTAAGTCAGCCATAAAAATGTTGGCATATTGTGAGGCCATGCGGGTACCCATAGCAGTACTGCTGACTTGAAGGTATATATTGTCCCCAAATGTGAAATACTTATGGGTGAGGACAAAGTCACAAAGGTCAGCCACCAGGTTTGCCGTGACATTTGTAGAGGGATTCTACATCCATAGTTGCCAGGATGGTGTTTTCTGGAAGATCACCGATGGATTGTAGTTTCCTCAGGAAATCAGTGGTGACTCAAAGATAGCTGGGAGTGCTGGTAGTGTAGGGCCTGAGGAGAGAGTCCACATAGCCAGACAATCCTGCTGTTAGGGTACCAATGCCTGTGATGATGGGGTGTCCAGGATTTCCAGGTTTATGGATCTTGGGTAGCAAATAGAATACCCCTGTTCAGGGTTCTAGGCATGTGTCTGCACAGATCTGTTCCTGTGCTTTTTCAGGGAGTTTCTTGAGCAGATGGTGTAGTTTCATTTGGTAATCCTCAGTGGGATTAGAGGATAATGGCCTGCAGAATGTGGAGTTAGAGAGCTGCCTAGCAGCCTCTTGTTCATGTTCCAATTTATTCATGATGACGACAGGACCTCCTTTGTTAGCCTTTTTGATTATGATGTCAGAGTTGTTCCTGAGGCTGTTGATGGCGTTGTGTTCAGCACGGTTGAGGTTACGGGGCAAGTGATGCTGCTTTTCCACAATTTAACTTTTAACAATTGAATCATAACATTCAAAAACTGGTAGGTGAACACTTCAACCTCTCTGGCCACTTAGTAACAGACTTAAAGGTGGCAATTTTGCAACAGAAAAGTTTCAAAAACAGACTCCAGTGAGAAACTACAGAGCTTGAATTAATATGCAAACTTCTTACTATATGTTCCATTCTATGCATCCGATGAAGTGGGCTGTAGCCCATGAAAGCTTATGCTCAATAAATTTGTTCATCTCTAAGGTGCCACAAGTACTCCTGTTCTTTTTGTTCATTAAGAAGTTGGGGGCTGAGGGCCAGGAAAGCTTAAGAAGTGAAGATTGAGTAAAGAGCCCAAGTAAAGTGAGGAGTGAATGCTGTCTGAGTAGTGTTATGTCAGACAGGAGGGGCAACTGTAAGGAGTGAGGAAAACAGTATTGTTCTCGTGTGTCACTTAAGTCTTTGTAAAAGCAGCAATTATTTATTTGTATTGTGATAGCATTTTGATACTCCAGTCAGGGTTTAGAGCCCCAGCATGTTATAAAAAAGACAGTTTCTGCCCCAAAGAGCTTTCACTCTAAATGCTACCTGTTCCACAGTAAATCAGATAAATGTGACCACAAGTCAGAAAGGGATTGGTAAAGGGTTCTCATGTTGTGCCTCATTAAAATAGGTCAACAATAGCAGGAAAAAGTTGCTGGTTGTTAGTTAATTTTATATAATATAGTAGCCCCCAGATCATGTTCAAAGCCCATTGTGCTAGGTGCTGTACAAATACATAGTAATCGACAGTCTCTGCTCCAAAGTGTTTACTATCTAATTTAAGAAAAGACAAAACAAGCGGGTGCAAAAAGCAATTAGAACCTTGGGTGTGGAAGAACATTGACAAGAACATGTAGTTTGTAGACTGGCTATGTCCACACTCACATGCTTTTGAGTCATTTAATAAAAAAAATTATATTAGATCTGCAGCAATCTGTACTGGCCATTCACCTAGCTGTTATCAGTTAGCAATTTCCCTAAAAATGATGCCCAGATATTCTAAATGAGCACCTAAACTTGAATATTTGGATCGGGTATTATTATTTACAGCAGGGTGGGTTTATTGCTATTCCAGATGGGAGTCTGATTACATGACAGTTTGGGCTACCTTCAGATTTTATTCACTAATAAAGATATGGGGGCAGAAGAGGACAGCTACAACAGCATAGTCCTTCTAGGGTTAAAGATCCTAAAGCTTTAAAGAGAATGTATAAAAGAAAATTTCTTTCTGAAATAATTTATGGAAATGCCGTGCTCCCTTTGAAGGTTCCATGTCACTGCATGGCACTACGCAATGTTCTCTTTCTTCACCTGTCAGGCAAGGACCACCTCGAAGAGTCTCACTGCTGATTACTAGTTAATTGTCATTAATAAGTGACAACTGACATTATGGGGGCTTAATGCAGAGAGAACAGAAAAGAGCCACAGATATTCTAATGAGCTGACTCCTACGTGCCCTCTATTGTTGTCGAAAATGAGGAGCTGTCGTCATTGTTCAGGAGATGGGCTTCAATTGCTCTGGAAAAATATTCTCTTTTAATTTCTTTATGCATAGATAATTCCCGGTGCACTCTCTCTCTCTCACTGACACACACACACACACACACACACACACACACATTCACACAGACACCTTTCCATGAACACAGTGAAAACTTCCAGTAATGATGCACAATACATGTCAAGCCAGAGCAAGGCCATTTTCTCTGAACAACAGCAGTATTTAAATATAGATATGTGCATATGTGTGTCTGTGTATGTATCATGTATCAGACCAGTGAACTTAACTTAAATCCCCAACCATCAGGATTTTTAATGGCTACCAGCTAGGTGAATGGCCAGTACAGAGCAGGAAAAAATTGCTTGTTGTTAGTTGTATGGGGAAGAGGAAATAAAATACTTTTTCAAGAAAAGCTCCATCAGTCACATCGGAAAACTAAAAGTGAGGAACAAGAACATGAGCTGATGCTGCAGTAGGATCAGGGCAGTGAAACCCTATTCATTCTGCTGTCCTCAAGAGCTTTGAAACAGTAACAACAGGAATGCCCAGGCCAAGATTTTCAGAAATGAGTTAATAAAATTAGGCTCCTAGTCCTAAATTCATATTTAGGTACTTTAAAAAAAATGGCATGATTTTCAAAAGTGCTGAGCAGCCAGCAGCTCCGTTTGAAGTTGGTGGAGGCTGCTAACGGCTGAGTGCTCAGTCTTTTGAAAACCAGGCCACTTTTTAAAGGGCCTAAATACAGACTTACGAGCCTAACTTCACATACATGTTTCTGAAAAAGCTCAGCCAGCAGAGGGCCTGAAATTGGGGAAATGATACAGTTAGGTGTCAAATTCCTGGTTACGTTGACTGTGATTCATTTCTATTTGTGTTCCTTAAATTTATACCAAGACACTGGGTTTGTAGAAAATCCCAGGCTAGCCAGGTCAATTTAAAATGAACTCAGTTCTTTTAAAAAATAAAACAAAATAACAAAAAGGACAAATTTGCAAATTATTCCAGTGCTTTCTACAGTTACCTACTTGAATTCTTTGCATATCTGTGTTGTAAGCACATTTAGTATGTGTGTGTTAAGTGTTATCAGCCGGGGCTCAAAATCTTTCAGTGCCGGGGTATGGCAGATAATGCTTGAGGAAAGCTATAGGTGAAGCTAAGGAAACTAAAATTGTTAGTTTTCAAGTGCCAAGGCCTCCTAACAACAATTTGTATGCCATTGTTTGTCACCTTCTATCAAATACAAGTCTGAAGCTGATATGTGATGTGTCTAAGCTGTTGAAGAAAAATTTCTTCTTCTTGTTAAAAATCTTAGCATTTCCATTCTGCAACAGTAAATCATGTGCCTGTGTTTTTCCCTAAACATTTAAGACTATGCTTGGTATTTTTGGCTCAGAGGTGGGAATAAATTAAGGTGTGACTGGCTTTGTTTACTGTTTTGGCCTAGCCAGTATCTCTCAGTTTCCTGTCACCAGGGATGCCTACCATTTTAGACCTAAATTTACTTCCTTTGCATGCAGATTAAAACTCAAGATACACAGAACACAAAAAGAACATGAGACATCTCTCTTACATTGTGTTCAAGAGAAGACATTCCTTCATTCCTTAATATTCTCTGTCCTACTGCCTTGAAAAACAAAGGACACAATGTGTGGAACAATGGCCCAAAATGAGGCACACAAGAGAAACAGCAGTGCAGGAAGTCTACCATTTTCCATAACCCTAGGACTTGGAGGGAATGTTTAGTGGTTTGACTCATGATTAGGAGTGGAGTAATATTCTTTGAGTAATATTATGTCATCAGACTTTATGCAGGACTTCCCACTGAAGTCAATGGGAAATTACGCTGAAAATTTGACAGGTTCTGTTCCCAGCCCTACTTATGATCTTGGGCTTAAATTCCTGGTGTCTCAATTTACCCATCTGTTAAATGGATACGATGGTATCTGCCTAGCACAAAAGGAAATACTCCGAGACCATTGTGAAAGATTCTGTCACAGTGCCACATTTTTAGACACCACCTCTTGACATTGCCAGTCTCACCAGTTATTGCTCTGTGTTGAAACTTCCTTTTTGGGGAAGGTGATTGAGAAGGTTGTGGTGAAACAGCTTTGAAAGCACTTGAGGGTCTTTGTGTCTCCACAGACCCCAGTCAGTCTGGTTTTAGGCCTGGATATAGTATGTAGAGTGCATTACGTATGTTGTTTAATCGCCTTCCCCTTGGAACAGATGAAAAATGGCTGTCAGCTGATTCTTTTAGCTCTATCCGCTGCCTCTGTTACCACTGACTATGTGTTGGTGTTAACCCATCCCTGAAACCTAGCAAAAGTAGATGGGGTTGTTCTTGAATGGCTCCACTCCTTTCTTCTCTAAGAGATCCCAGACGGTAGTATTGGGCAACGGCTCTCCTGCCCTGAGAATTCTCACCCTATCACGTTGGCTCCCACAGTGGTCTGTTCTGTCACCACTGCTGTTTAATGTGTACATATGGTCATCAGCAGGGTTATTGTGTGCTGTGATGCCTTCAATATGTGGATGACCCCAAACTTTACATGTGCATTTCTTCTACCTTGGTTGGTGTAGTTTGAATGACTTACCCAATGTCTAATCGAACTGCAGTGTGGCTGAGGGATTGCTGGATAGGTTTAATCTAGATAAGACCTTAGTGATGTTATAGGGTTCAGGAAGGCACAAGAAGAAATGGCAATGATTATATCACCACTGCCAATTTTGGGAGTCCGGTCTACCACTTGCTGGGTAGGCTTGCAAACTGGGGGTGGGGGGTGTCATCCTGGATCCCCAGGGATTACTTGATAAGGAGGCAGTACTGATTGTCATGGCAATTTTCATAATTTGTGCTTGGCAAGAAGTTTGTGGTCGTTTCTATTGGATATGAAGCTCACCACCACCACTCCTGCCCTCTCCCTCTGGAATTAGGGTTACATGGACTGCACCTTTCAGAAAATGAAACCAGTGGAGAATGTGGCTTCTTACTAAGCAACATTTCAGGTAGACAATACATTATAACTTTGCTTGTGCTCTGTACTGGTACCGGCTGGTGTAATTCCATGCCAGTTGCAGTCAGTCTAGACATCCCTTTGTTTTAATGGGAGGGCCAATTTCAGGGAGGGTCGACTGATTCTGAATTTATTTTCCCCTGTGATCCACCAGAATCCAGATTTGATCACCTTCAAGGCATGTGCAAGGCCTATTTCTTTTCCCAGGCTTTTCTTGGGGTGGCAAGAGCTGTCCAGGTTGATGGAAATGGGGGACAATTGTAAAACTCTTGTTTTCATTGTATGTATTTGTGCTTAGAGGTCAGTACATTTTATAAATTTGAATAAATATGTGCAAATTATTATAAATCCAGTTGCTGGATTCTTCAGGGCTTCTTTAAATAACTTATAGTAATTAAAATGACATCAGACTATCTCCAGTTCTGGTGTTCTTTCCAGTCTGTGTCTCTCAGATGCCTTTGTGGGATGAGGGTAAAACTGGGCCTATCATGATGGATGCCCCTTGCAAAAAGTGGTTTGGAATAACCCAGGACAGACAACAAAGCCAAGACTGTAGATAGTCTTATCTCACTTTTAGAGTTATAAATTATTTAAAAGAGAACTCTAACTCCAGGAAACTGGGGTTACAGAAAACGTTAAGCTTCCTGAATGGCTTGTGTCAGGTGGTGTGGCAGGGTTTATTCGTAGGCATTCAGGAGCTCTGAAAATAGTCAGCAAATGAGCAGAGTATGTCATTTTCTTTTACTATTTCTCATATCACATTTCCAGAGAACTAAGGCCTGAGCTTTAGGGCACTTTACATTGAATTCTGAACTATAAAAATCTCCTTGATGGCTAAAAACATAGCTCCAAAGTAATAGATGCGTTATCAACACAGATTATTACTGGCTCACAAAATGCTCCAAGTAACAACATATCATTTATCTAAGCAAATGCAAGATGGTTAAATTTAGTATTTGTTAATAAATAACTAATTCATGAAACCACATGATGAAGTTGCACCACGTGAATTGTTCGGTGATTGCTTGAGCAGACTATATTGTTCTAATTAGCACTGGAAGCTTAAGCATGCATGCTCCTTTCCCCCATCCAACCTTACCTGATGTATAAAATACAAGAAAGCAACTGGGACAATACATAGGCATAGGTAAAATTCTCTTAATCAGTATAGGCCATAGAAGATCAACTGGTGATTCATAAAGCCCAACATCCTTCCTCCAGTAGTGACTAATACTTGATGATACAGAGGAAGCAGAAATGGAGGGGAAAAGCCATAAATGCTGTAGATTGGTGGAGAGGGACAAATTTGTTCTTGACTCTCTGTGCCAATCAGTTTGTCCCGAAGCATGAGATATGGTTATCCTTCCTAACTCCAATTTAGAAATGGTTGTTCATCTAACAACGTTTGCCTTTGGTTTCTTTTTCACAGCAAGCTGACAGTAAGAAGGTAAAAGTCATATTTATTTGAGGAAACAGCATTTTTTGTACATGCTGATAAACAACATGATGAGACGGAGGTAGAATTTCAAAGCTGTGCTTGTTTTTATTTCCTTCCCTTTCGATAGCTGTTGTTTTGATTACTCTATGCCTTAGGTTATAATTAGAATCTTTTTTGTGTGTGGAAGTATTAAGTCCATAAATATGAAAATAAGGCCATAATTGACCTTTGGACTGAATTTATTTTCATTAGATTCTGCTTGTAGAAAAAACACCAATTTGAAGAGTGCTATTTGTGTTCATATGAAGCTTTACAGCTCGGATGGTATATCATCGATTTGGTAATATGGGTATGCTCTGAAAGGGACAACTCGGCAAGACAGGGTGGTGAAAACAGGTGTCTTCTTGTAGTTCGGAAAGCACCACTGGTTGTAGCTATAAAACACACGCCCAACTTATAGCATTATAGCCCATAATGAAAGTTGATCAGCATGTCCCAATCAGTATCATTACATATTGCTGCAAACGCCTGAAGAAGGGCAGACAATGGAGGGTGCTTTGGAGACCGGAGGTGCTGAATGATCTAACACTGAAAGCACTGGGGTTGCCACACCTGCCCGTGTGCTTTACTGGAGCTTTACAGTACGCAGGGAGGTTTCCCAGTTAAATGGTACATAAAACTGAGCAGCCTTCTGGGGAGGATATAGCCCTGTGCATCATGTATAATATTCCAGTTGTTGTCTCTGTTTGTAGCCACAGCTGTAGTTCTGCTGAGCTACTAAATAAAGTTTTGAGAACGGTTTTGTTT
Organism: Caretta caretta; assembly: GCF_965140235.1. NCBI lineage: Eukaryota > Metazoa > Chordata > Testudines > Cheloniidae > Caretta > Caretta caretta. The sequence goes on from NC_134207.1 coordinate 101,549,852, forward strand.
TTTCCCTCTTACCATTGTGTGAAGAGAACATATGGCACTGCTATTACATCAGAACCTGCAGGCGATTCCGGTTTATATATTCAGTTAAAGTAGGGCTGCAGATTGAGGAAGGGGGAAAAAATGATTACTTCAGAGAACAAAATACAAAATCTCCAGGCCTCACACTCAAATGTGTATCACCAAATTAAATAAATAAAAACCCATTGATTCATATTTTTAATTGCAAGGCCCAGTTTCTCCAAATGTTTTGATCTGCCTTTTGGAGAACTTCAGGTCACTCAGCTGTATATGCGCCCCACCAAGGTCACTCTGGAGGAGGATTGTGGTTTGCTCGACACCTCCAGGGCCCTCCTCAAAAAACGACTTAGCACATTTCTGCATAGTTTGTTCTCACGTTCTGCATTTGGACAGTGTTGGATATGTAAAGGCATGTTCATAATTTTTTTCCCCCAGTCCATCTTCCCTCTTGAGCACTGGTAGCCTGCACCAGAGGGGATACTGAGATTTCCCGAACTGTATTTAGCATGGGATATGAATATTTGTCTTTTTTGGAGCGTCGTATCAGGGGGTAGCCGTGTTAGTCTGTATCCATAAAAACAACAAGGAGTCCGGTGACACCTTAAAGGCTAACAGATTTATTTGAGCATAAGCTAGAAGTGGGGTTTTTACCCACGAAAGCTTATGCTCAAATCAATCTATTAGTTTTTAAGGTGCCACCGGTCTCCTTATTGTTCTTTTGGAGCGTGTTTCTTAAAATGATCTAAATTGGTATTAAAAGGGTAAAAAAAATGGAGGAGTGGCTGGTGACTTTCCAGTTGTTTAGTTCTCCTTGTGCCTATGATAGTTCTTACCAGTCTTGCTTTTAAATAGTGCCCGCCATCCCATTTTTGTTTGGGACTATTCTGGGGTCTGGAACCCAGCCCCAGCCAACATTCTGCATAACTAGCACAGTGGGATGGGGGGAGGGAGGAGGAAAGAAAAGAACAGCTCCCTCTTGTCTCTAGAAAGTGTTGTGAAAAGGTAGGAGTTCTATTGTTGAGCACCCATCTTCCCTCTGGCTGGGAGAGCCTGGTGTACATGTCCCACAGAACTTCTCTAGGCCATAAATCACTTCATAAACCCCGACCCCAGAATAACACATTTCCTGCTGTGAGAAATTATCATCTTATTTTACAGAGAAGATCACCTGCTTTCAAGGTGGCTTCATTTCAACAAGAAGCAGACAGCAGAACAACACTATCCTGCCATGAATTTGGCCCATTTACAAATGAAGCCCTGGGAGTACTAACAACCAGCGGGAGCACCAACTGTGACCGTGGCCTTTGCCCATGCTGGAGGCCAAAAAGAAAGTAGAGAACACACCTATTGATAGATATTGTCGACACCTACTTTGACAGAAGTCATGCCGTGGTCTGACCAGAATTAAAGTAATCATCATTCCACCTCAGAGACCTCATAAACTACTGTAGAACAATTAACTTCCCTTTTTTACGCACGCTAATGGAGGAGCTAGCAAAAACAGTCTCCAACCACACCTGTCAGTATACTGGATCCTTCTCAGTAATGCTCCAGGTACTCGTTGAACTGGTGGATGATCTCTTCCTAGTCCTAGATAAGGAAAATGCATCCATCCTCATCGTGATAGTACGGACAGAAATTTAGGAGTGCTGGCTGCCCATGACAAATACACCACAGACCTACTGTGGGTGCTCAAACTAACAGAGCCATCTAGGCATTTAACTCTTAGTGGCTCCCAGTGTTGCGATGCTGACAATTCTATTGCAAATCTTGTGATATCTGGTGTTTTGCTTAAAGCCCCTGTGTTTGGAGGCAAGTGGTTATGTGAGAATCTCAGTTTTCATTTAAAAAAAAAAAACAGCAGTAAATTTCTAGCCCTCATGGTTGAAGAGAAAAGCTTGGAAATGTGTCCCTAGTGTACACTAAAGGCTCAAACACCAGAAGACAAAGTAAAAGAACCTCGAATGTATCATAAAAATAAATCTAATTATTTTTTAAAATTTTATGATTTTTAACCAATTTCCTGGATTGTTGAGGCCTGGCATGATTATTCATCGATCCCAAGACCAGAAGGGACCACTGTGATCATGTAGTCTGATCTCCTCTATAACACAGGCCATAGAACTTCCCCAAAATAATTCCTAGAGCAGATCTTTTAGAAAAACATCCAGTCTTGACCTAAAAATTATCAGTGATGGAGAATTCACCATGACCCTTGGTAATCTGTTCCAATGGTTAATTAACCTCAATGTCAAAAATTTACACCTTATTTCCAATCTGAATTTGTCTAGCTTCAACTTCCAGTCACTGGCTTGTGTTATACCTTGTTGAGTACTTACCGCTGGCTTCAGCCAAGAATGACACTTCCACGCAGAGGTCAGAAAATAAAAAAGAACCCTTACTCTCAGCCTGGTAGACAAAAAGTAGACAGTAGAGGACATGGGTTGCTAGACTCCAGGGTAGTTTAGCTAAAGGGATTACATTAAACAACAAGGCATGACATTATTGTTTTGTCCATATGTATTTTAAGTATTGGGCAATTCTCCCTAATCACCCACTTTCAAGAGATCCTTTCAGCATACAGATATCCTGTTATAATCCTCAATTGTGCTTGAGTCATGCCTGGATATATTACACAGGTATGTTCTAGCTGGCAGTGCTGGAGGAACATGTTCCACAGTAGTAAGATCTATTGAGATAACCGATACTGAGGACAAATTTATTTGATATCAGATAACAGTAAGAATGTTGGGATGATGGACCCTACTTGTGACAGTTACACCTGAAGAGGGGGAATAAATGAATTTATACATAACACCTTTCAAAGAATTCTGAAGCATTTTACAAGTAAGAGGTAAACCTAATAACACCTCCCTGAGTTATTATTCCCCATTTTCCTGATAGGTAAATGGAGGCACAGAGTGGTTAATGGGCTGGCCCAGCCGGCACAGTGATAGCATGGGGAACCCAGGAACTCTGACTCCCAGCTCTAATCACTGGAAACACTCCTTCCCTAGCACTGTGACAGCTGAGCACAGGGGGAGTTTGCATGGCAGTGCTTTTCTGTGCCACTATTTATTGCTGCATGGGGAGTGTTTACCAAAAAAGAAGAGTGGGAGCTGGAGTAGTCTACAGACATTTACCTTTTTACAACAAAGGGCACATTTTTAGCACAGTGCACTGAGCGAGAAGAAGTAGACACACAACTCCCATTAACAATAATGTGAATTGCGTGTGTGAGTTCCCATTCACTGTACTGAAAATTTACCCCTAAGGGTCCACATAAATTTGAGCTGTTGACCATGTGAAATGTTCTTTTATGGGCAATAAGGACACTGAGAGGCAGCTACACGTTTTCCTAAGCCCTAGCCACATACTAGTATTTGTCCGCATAATTCTTCCTTTTTTCTTCCCATATGCCATGTACGATGCACACGCTGCCTATAGAATGCAGGAAATATCTGAGGCCAAAAAATGGCTTTAATGAATGCATACTTTGATATTGAATTTAGGCCTCAGAACTGTAATTCCCCATCTCTGTATTTTGATGAGAAAGCCTTTACAATGTTATCAAACTAATATATTGTCGCAAATTCTGTATCTGCTGTCTGTGCAACGTATAATACGCACTGTATGAGCAAGGAACGAACTTCCAGAAGAAAATTTCTCTCTCTCTTTCTCACAAAGAAACAAACAGCTTTACTGGCAGGTCGAGTAGTCATGCTACTGAATCTTAACTTTTATTTATTATGTAAATAGAGGGGGATTGTATTCTAGTACACAAAAAATTAAATTGATAGTTTATGCCTAAACGCCTCAAATAATATTGCTTTTATTCTTTTTTTGCAGTGTTAGCGGGATGTCTCTCAAATAACTAGAGCAAAAAGTTATGCAGGGGAGGCATATAGCTTATCAACAGACATGCTGAACATTTTGAACTCTACAGTCATAAACAATGAACATGCATATATTTAAAAGAAAACTTGGAGTAATTCATCTTAATTGAAAACCGATGATTCCTGCTCAGACTTCTTTTTTTCTTTTGGAAAAATACTATCCATATAAATTCTCAGGCGATCTCCTGGTAATTCATATTAATACATGAGAGGAAATGGTTTGGATTCAAAACAAATGTTCTCACAAATGTAGTCATTTCATTCTCTTTGTTTTCTAGATCCCAGCATTCAGCAGGTTTAACCATTTTGCAACAAGAATTGGTAACTGATCCATGCCACTGTGCCTGGGAGCAAGCAGTTGAGCCACAGAGAAAGATCTGAACTCATGGATGTACCTGAACTTCATGAAGGAGAAGGCTGGCATGGGAACTTCTGTACAACCTGAGAAACAGGCAGGTAAATTTACAGCAACATTTACCGTGAGTAGCATCTCAAGTGGGTGGAGCTTTATTTGTGGGAGGAGCTTGGAAGAATACCATTTTTTTTCTTTTCAAATTTGACCACTGCTGTTAATACTTGTTTGCCCCATACAGTTATTTTTTTCATTTGAAAGGGTTACTTTTAGCAGAAGAAGTGTGTGTAAAACAATCAGGAGGTTCTGGAGCCACACTCTATAAATTATATACAGATATGAGCTTTCCTACTAGAACAGTGACTTTCACTGTATTTGCAAACACTGTCTGAAACACCTAGAATCTGTTGGAACAAGGCTCTATCTGTATGGAATGGAGTTTTGGAAAAGCTTTCTTTCTTTCTTTCTTTCTTTCTTTCTTTCTTTCTTTCTTTCTTTCTTTCTTTCTTTCTTTCTCCAGAATAATAAGCAAAACAAATGTAACATTCTGCAACAATGAAGTTAGTATATACTTTCATTCTGGATAAACCCTTTTGCTTGAAAATTAAATTTTAATTGAAAAGTAGGTCTTTGAAGAAATCCCCAACCACAGAATGTCTACCCAATTACAGCAGAGTAACAGTTGCAGTGGAAACCTGTTAATGTATAGCTGCAGTACATGTTATACAAGGAATACGTTTCAGATTTAACATCAGCATTCAAGGTTATATTTCGGTACTTAAAACAGCAGATTTTATGCACTGTAGATTTCACTGTACCTAAGTATAAATATAACCATATGACTCTGTGTTATTCATACTGAATTAACTGCGAACAAAATGTTTGCATCAACCTTTCATACAGTGACTGCTTTTGCTATCTGTCTCTAGGTGGTAACTGAATGACTCAATGCTTTATGTGATTGGCTTTTAGATAGCAGGCTTTACAGACCTTACGCCATGAAAAGAAAGAGCCAGGGTTTGGTAGCTGCATAGAGTCACTGACAAAAACTATGTTCCTGATCACATCAATGCATAGCAGGCAGTTTCAGTTGTGATATCTTGTTTGTCTCTTGAGCAAATTGAAACTAACATGCTGAGACCTGTCTCTCCCTCACACTCTGGCATATATGTGTGGGTTGTTTTTGTGGTCACACAACTTTGAGTGTTGTAAAAAGCAAGCATATTAGGATAGTGCCTGTTAACAATGCTGCATCTTATGATGTGTCAGTGTTTCTCCGATCAATTCCCTTGCTCCCCCTATGCCCCCAGGAATTTTAAAATTTCACATGAAACATTGCTTTGGGTTTAAATTTGGGGTATGAAGGCTCAGGCTATGCCAAAGGCAATACACCTTTCTTAAAAATTAAAGAAAATCTGGGCTGCTTATGAAGTTAAGAAGTGTGTGTGGAGGGGAGGCCCTTGCAAACCAGAAAAGTTAGTTATGGGTACATTTTTCCATTCTTTTATAGACCATTCTCTTTTTGTTTTGTATATATTGCTTTAGGGCACTAGTACCTATTCTAACATTAAGACAAACATAAAAATAACTTAAGCATTTAATTAATTCAGCACCTGCCCATACGCTCCAATTCCCCTATCCAGCCCCCACAGAAATTTCCTAAGAGCTTTTAATATGCCTATTTAGAAAATGCCATCACATCAGCTCAAAAGGAGCTGTTACAACATTAATGTTGTTTTATAGCTTTGGTTGTAAGTTATGATCAAAACGAAGGATTTAAGGCAAGATATAAAAACAGGATGTGACTGAGTGACTTGGAAGGAGGAAGGGAGGGAGCTCCTAGAAATGGGACAGCACTGTTTTAAGAGATACTGCGAACTGTGAAGAGTTGTGGAGCGGGTTCAAAAACAAGGCAAAGTCTGGAGCAGTGAACTGTCAGTGGGGTAAGAAGATTGCTGGGTCTGAGACCAGAGGAGTGGGAATGAGCAGAAACGACCCATTCTTGCCAATAGCGGGGGGAGGGGGGGGAGTAGGGGTGGGCAGAGTGCAGGCAGTGGCTTCTGCAGATGTTACTGCACATGCTCAGTCCATGTCAGCATGCTTAGTAGAAGCCATGCAGCAAAGCAGGGGGGCAAGGCGGGGGGCATGTAACGGAAGCTAGGGGAAATGTAGTCTGCTTCCTGTTATAATTATTTGATCACAAGAGGAAGGATGGCCTTGTGGTTTAGGCAGAGGCGTTGGAGCCAGTTGACCTATGGGTTTTTTTCCCTCAGCTCTGCCATGTACTTCTAATGTACTTCATGACTTGGGCAAATGACTCCATATCCTTGTAACTTAGTTTCCTCATCTGTAAAATGAGTGTACTAATCTGTAAAGGAGGGAGCCACTATATCATTTGCTTACTCCAGGGTTTCAGCTTCCTCATGGAAGACGGGCAGAAGTCTCTTGATACCACCAGTGTCTATATCATCCCAGTTTTTACTGGAGCCCCATGTTCTGGGATAAAATCTTGCCTCAACAGAGGCTGAAAAAAGGAACTCGGAGGTTTGGGACTTAGTAAGTTTTGTCTACACTGCAGCTGGAAGCAAGCCTCCCAGCCCAAGTGGACAGACTTGCACTAGCTTGGGTTGAGCAAGAGTGCTAAAAAAAAGCAGTATGAATGTTGCGGCTCAGGTTCTCAAGCTCACCAGACCCCCTAGGCTTGAGAACCTGAGCCACAATGTCCACACTGATTGTTTTTAGCATGCTAGGTTGAACTCCACTCTACCTGGGCTATGAGGTTTGCTCCCAGCTGCCATGTAGATGAAGCCATAGGGGCCTTCTTTACCCTAAGGCAGGTGCATGGAAACTCAGGACAATGTAGCAACCGGGAAATGCCGACCACAGAGTGAAAATCCATCTGTTGGTGGCATTGCCCACCTTAGCCCTACATGTAAGGGTAAGGAAGATCTCTTTGTCTGCACACCCTTTCCAAAGATGATCTTTATGGACAAAAAGCAAGTAGGCAGGAGGCATTTGCTCTTTTTAAAGAAAACGTTTGGATTTTTTAAAGTTGTAGGTGTGATTTGTTAAATTACTGTTATTAGATTGTTGATTTAAATCATGATGACCATTTTTGACATGGCTGAAAACCAAATTATAGAAAAGAGCTAACAAATGGTTTCAAGGATTGATAACGTGGCAAGGGAAGGGTGAGCAACCCCCCCCCAAAACGATTTTTTTTTCCTGGGGACCCCACCTCCTTTACCACTGCAAAACACCCTGCTTTTCTTTCTACAAAGTTGACAGGCATGAACTCTGGATTTGCAAAAGCAATAAGTGCTTTTTTTTTTCCAAATATTTTGTGTTTAATTTTTTTTTAATTGCACCTTGTTAAAGGCAAAGTTGGGTGTGTTCAGAGCAAAATCAAAATATTCTATACTGTATTACAGTGAAAGTGAAGTCCCTTGTCTCTCACATACTGAACACGGAAACGTTCCAGACCAAGTGACATTGCTTCTCTGGCACACAGAAGTAACTGGAGGACTCCGCAGATACACAAACACGTTGTCATGAAGAGCCATCCCTCTCCTGAGTTTCAGAGAGTCCCAAAATATCTGTTGCTGATGTGGCTGTTGTCTTTTTTTCCCCTTGATAGTAGCAGTCAATTTCTGCAAAACAGCAATGTCTTTTAATTGTCTTATCAACTGATTAATCCTTGGTGTAGGTTTCCAGCACAAAGCAATCTGTGACAAGCTGCATGGTGTAATAATCGCAGCCAACTCAAGTTTGTGTTGAATGTAATTCTTACTGTAACACTTGTTTCTGATTAATGCACTAAAGGCCTGATTCTGACCCCTTTGAAGCAGATGACAAAACTCTCATTGAACGTATCAGAGGAAGGTGGGTGAGGGGCCTTTGTTACTTGATAAACAGCTAAACATCATGGTGCTGAGATTACTGGAAGACTACAAATAACACTGTGTAGATCCAGGTCTAAGTTGCTGTTTTTTGCTTGTTCTTAAAGATATCACTGCCTCTTTACTATCTAACTTCATAATAACCGAACGCCTTTAAACACAACCCTACATCTGATGCCCTAGTCAAATATCATGGACGCTGCAGTTACCAAAATACTGCAGACACTACACAAGGCCCTGCAAAAACCTTTGTTGTATTGAAGGATCTACTCCAGCAGCAGCAGAATTATGGAGTCCACAGAAGAACCATTGGGCCTACTGCTCTAGCTGCATGAAACTTGGCAGTTTTGGGTAGCGGAGTTTTGTGCAGAATGACTGGGTCAGATTAACCTCTGTGGGCGCAGGAACCTGCAGTTTGTACCGCCCTCTATGCCCACAGGGGTAGCTATGCCCAAGAAGGATTCAAACTGAGGGACATCAGGCTACCACAAACCCCAGTCCTCCAGTGGTTCTGCTAAGGGGATGGCAAGTGTAAAATTTATTGGATGCTACCTGGGAGTTGTGTTGAATCAGCATACTCTTGCTGTCATAGGTCAGCCCTGTGCACTTTTAGGACTATGGAGGTTGACTTCCAGTTTCCCACTGGAGCAATGGGTGCAGGCAGCTTGTTGTCAGGTGGCTAACTCTGCCTGTTATTCAGTTTTTCCTTTAAGTGGCTTGAATTTTGCCCTGAGTTTCAGGCTTTCCTTGTCCAAGATTCACTGAAGCTCAGTTGAGGCTGAACAAAATAGCTGTAATCTTTGGTGACCCTTAACTGAGCTTGCTGTACTCGTCTGCCACACATAGAGGCCTCTGCTGGGGTAATGTTGGGATGCCCCCAGAACAGTGTACATTGGTATTTACACCTCATTGAGATACATGGGGCAGTTCCACTCTCCCAGCTCTAGTGACTCAGGCTGTCTGCAGACTCATTCATCAGTTACGCCCGGGTCGCATTTTCAAGCTTTGCTTCTCAACCATGAGGGCTAGAAACTTACTTCAGTTTTAAAATGAAAACAGAGATTGTGATGTAATCAAATGACTCTAGGAGCCTGGCTTCAGGCATAGCCCTATAGCATCCATGCCTTAATCCTGCTCTGCCCTTGTGTAGTCCTTTATTCTTGCACATTTTGATTCAGTAGAGCTTCACACTGGTTTTGCACTCATTACGCACTGGTGTAAAGCTCTATCTACTGTTTAAAATGATGAGATGAGGTGCAAAGCAGTAGAGAATTAAACCCATCATTTTTCAAGTATTAATATTCTATTAATTGTTGGAGGATCTTGAACAGTTTTTCCTTTCACCTTTATGTCTCGACATGCGTTCCTTTGCTAAAGAGTTGTCACCTCAGCATTTAGTACTAAGGAGTCTATTCTCCCACTGATAATGTGCAACTCCCATTGGCATCGATGGGATTTGCGTTTTTAAATCCCCTGCGTGCATTTTTTCCCTGCAATCCTTCTTGTGCAAACAGGAACAGCACTGTAATCTGAGGGAGCTCTGAGGCCTTGAAAGCGATCTCCTTACTTTGCCTTGATTTCAGCGTACCACCATCTCACCTATCCAGCTAAATTTCCCATTACAACTTGAATTTAAATATTCTAATAAATTTGTTTTAGAAACTCTTAAAGCTCCCTCGTGCCTTTGGCAGGGAAACACTCTCTGAGTTTTTTTTTCTGGGAGATGGAGATTTCTTTGTGCTTGGGGTGACTGATTGAATTTTACCTGAGCTAAATTATATTTGCACATTCTAGTAATTGCAAAGGGCCACACAGAGAAACAAAGCATTGACTGCCGTTGTACTGGGATTTCCCAGATGTATAATTTCAAATTGATATGAAAAAAAAGCCTTGCAATGCATTAATAATGGCAGAAAATGTAACTCAGTTGGTGAAGGGTGAACAGAGAGGGCTTTTTTTCTTAGCTACAAAACAAGCTATAGACCTCAGGTGACTAGCATTTATTGTTAGAATGGGTTTTGTATCTCAAACCTTCTGAAACACAAAATAAAGATTTATACTGACCAACTCTCCTTGCTGTATGCTACGGAGCTAGATCGTACATGGGAAACACTCTTTTTTTATAGTGTAGATTGTGGTGCAGGTTAGCTATAGTACAGTATCATCTCATGGCAGGAAATATTCATGGCAGCAACAAGGAAATCTTTGGAAAACTGCATCGGCTTTTCAGATAACATCATCATGAGAAGCAAAAAGCCTAAATAGAACCACTTTCAACCACCTCTAGTGGATGTATGATTATTAATAGAGCATAATGATATGCTTTTAAGGCATATCATGATGACTAAAGGACAGTTCCTCCACTCCCCAAAGCAAGGTAGAGTGAAGCCTAGTTATATATTTAATAATAGTATTTGTTACCCAGAGCAAGGTACTTAAACACATGCCAAAATTTAGCATTTGAGCTATCACATTGACTTCACTGGAACTACTCACGTGCTTAAAGTTATGCACATGGTTATGGAGAAAAGCTTTGTTGAAACTGGTCAAGGAAAGCAGATATTGGATTGCATGGAGTTGCAGAGAGATACACACAAAATATTTGCACTGTAATCTGAGAGAGAATCTCAAGATGCTGTCCTGATGTGTTGTAATACTTTCCTCAGAATACTGTGTCACTATGTATCAATGCTTTAACACAGTTATGCAGTTGTACAGCACAGTCATTGCAATGAAATGTCCTGCTGTCCCACCATGCACGTATTTCATGAGTGTGACTGAAACTCCATTCAAAGACTTGGGGACAGATCCTCATTGTCATAGTCCCTTGATTTACCCCAGCTAAGGATCTGGCTAGGATCTTTCCAGATCTCCAAACCTGAGTACCACTCTGACCCTGTGATCATAACAGGATATCATTTGCTCTAAAAGGGGGAGATACTAATTAATTTGTTACCCATAGCATTTTTCTATTCTGTTTTGCCCTTCCAAATTTTGTCTCGTAATGGCACCAGCAGCAATAACAAACCTGTATTATTATTATTATTGTGCAACACTATGAGAGACTGTAACTAGGAGCCACATCCATGTCTGTGCTTTACAAGCACTTCTGCTTTTCCACTTCAAACTCTGGGAGTACACAGCTCAGATATCTCTGCCTTCATGCTTTTGCAAATTTTAATGCATTATTAATAATTTTGTAATGTATTTCTTGAAGCTCTTTAGCAGAAAATGTTATTTCAGTGCTGTCTCTGATAAGAGTCTTAGTCACCATGTGCACAAATTCCAAGCGACCACACAACCTGAGTTTTTAATTTGCTTCCCCTGTTCAAATACAGGAGGGACCTTCTGAGAAGAATGTTCCTCATTATCTGATTGCTTTTGTGAATGGTTTCCTGCAGTCCATGTGTGCTTATCATCATATCATAGATATTAGAGATGGGAGACCTATTAAGCAATCTAGTTCACCACTGCCAACCGTTGATCATTTTATTTGTAGAACACATTTTATTTGTTGAACACTGCAATATTCAGTTTCATAATTCAAGGAAGAAATAATAATGGGTGGAACAACAATTCCAGAAACAAAAGGCAAATTAAAAAAGCGAGCAGAAAGAGACATTTCAAGAGTTACTCCACAGTGCAATCTGGTCTCAGTGTTAGTCCACGGTCTGCTGTCAACGAAAGGCTGCAGTAGCAGGATTGGGGTCTTTTCCTGTCCCAGCATTGCTGAACAGTTGACCCGTCAGATGGAAGATGTCATGGGTCTTTCCTTGTCATCACCGTGAACGATAGAAGAGTAGGTCAATTAGCAACAGGTAAGTAGCGACCGGCTGGTGAAATGGATCCAGAGAAAACATGGGAAAGAAGAGTAGATTGAAATTTTTCAAATGACAAACATATTGCCAAAACCAGTTTCTTCTAAATTTTGTTTTTTTATGAAAAACTGAAATGAAAATAATCTGCATAATTTTCAGTAAATTTCAAATTTTTTTGTTTTGATAGGAAAAATCCCCTTTTCTCCCACTTTTAGAGCTTTCTGTCCCTTCTTTCCACTCTGAAGAGGCAGGGGGAAAAAAGTGGAGAAATACGGAAAAGCAGAAGGAAAACCACTTTGATGCTTTTTCCTGCTGAAAAAAGGTGGAAAAATCAAGGGAGGCTAGATTTTTTTTCTTCACCAAAAATGCAGCAAAAATGTTTAAACATTTTGTTTGGAAAAAATAATGAAAATTTTCGAGCAAAATGAAAAAATAGTTCTATATGTAGGACTAGCTCTACTGGGAAGCTGGATAAGATGGGGCTTCATGTCCTGTCCCCTGTGAACTAGAGGAAGGGCTCTTTTCCAGGGGGAAATTTAAGTCCTGTTTAATCTATCCTACTAGAGGAAGGAAAGTACCCCATTGCTTCCCCATATGCCGCTGCAAGGACTGCTCACAAAAGCAAATGCTGGCAGGGAGGTGGGGCAAAGGGCAGTGCGAATGGGCTAGTTTATATGTGTGTGAATAGACAGGCAAATATTTGAAGAACAGAATTTTTTTATATTCACTATGGACAATACAGTTGAACCTTAGAATTATGAACCCCTCGGGAATGGAGGTTGTTTGTAACTCTGAAATATTCGTAACTCTGAACAAAATGTTATGGTGGTTCTTTCAAAAGTTTACAACTGAACATTGACTTAATACAGCTTTGAAACGTTACTATGCAGAAGAAAAAATTCTGCTTTCCCTTTTTTTTTTTTAGTAGTTTACATTTAACACAGTACTGTACTGGCTTTTCTTTCTTTCTTTCTTTCTTTCTTTCTTTCTTTCTTTCTTTCTTTCTTTCTTTCTTTCTTTCTTTCTTCTGCTGCCTGATTGTGTACTTCCAGTTCCAAATGAGGTGTGTGGTTGATTGGTCAGTTTGTAATTTGGTGTTCTTAACTCTGAGGTTTTACTGTATTTGTGCTTTTCAGCCAGTTATTACTGTATTATTTAGCTCATCCATCCCCAATAAACATAGCATCACACATGCTCAGTTAGCAGGAGGATATCAGTCTGATTCTGTCAGACTGGTATACCTTTTTATGAGCTGAATGTTTTTGCTTTTAACATTTGTGATGAACCAAGTAAGAAAAGTGGAGTCCAAGGAATATCATTTTGCCTAATTTCTGCCACCTGACTTAGGTCTACCCAGAGCTTCATGAAGGCGGATCCGCATTTAAAATCACTGTATGCTTAACATTACAAATACCCTTCATTTTTATAGTTGTTATAAGTTTTTCTTCTTTTTGTGCATTTCAGAGCTATACATTTCAGACAAAAGACATGTTTTCAGTAGTCTGAAGCATGAATCCACATGTTCTAAATGTGGTAGCACAGAGCTGTACAATACAAGGCCCAGTATTAATGCCCCACCTTGTCAACTAAGCATTTTCTCCTACCTGCCCCACTTCACCATTCCAATCTTTGCAGTCCAGGAGGCAGGGTGGACCTGTCAGTCATCAGTAACTGGTACAGCTCCCAATTTACTTTGTCTCCTAGGTAGCTCAACAGGCCATCATCTCCAGACCTTGTGCTTTTTTTCTGCCTGAATAGGAACAGAAACAACCCTTTAAACTGAAAAAGCTGGTTTTCCTTTTCTAAATAAGTGGCTCCCTTTCCCTGACTTCCTGGCTTGTGTTCGCCATGCAACACACCTCCCAACTGCCAGCGTGTGGTCTTTTTGTTAGGGAATTATTAGCTGGGAGGCAGGTCAGCTAGGGCCATTCAATGAGGGAACCAGTTGGGCAGGGGAGTAGTCTGAAGAGAGGAGAAGTAGAGACTGCAAGTGGAAGGGGTCAGGTATAGGAGCACATTTGGACAGTTGTGGGAGACTAGAACCGGGAAGGAAAGGGGGCAGTAGTTTTTGGCTTTTGAGTGTTTTTTGAGAGGGCCAAAGAAGAATGAGGAGTGGACAATGACTATAGCGATACCCTGTGCTCTAGGAGTCCAGGGGGAAAGCTACATTGCTCACCCCTACCAGCCAAGAACTTGGTCATCCTTAAATGGCACACTATCCTCCCAGGGAGATACAGTCCATATGTAAAGTAATGGTCCAATGACACCTCTACTTTCTTATAGCAATTGAAGAGGAGGTGCTGCTTCCAAAGATAAAGGATTAAAGAGAAAAGGAAAATTTGGAGGAATAGAGGAAAGAAAGTGATGTCAGTTGAGAGAAGCTGGCTACCAGATCTGTGTAAAAGTGGGACTACTTAGCAGCAGTAGCAGCTAGTGAGAACACATTACACTTTTGTGTTTACTTTTTTAATTATTGGGAACTGCATGTAGAACTGGATCCTGCTTCCTTTTGTACTCTGAACATTCATGTTTTGACCACAGGACCGTTATCAAACAGAAATATGATTGGTTTAATAATACCACCTTAATAATATTAAATAATAATAATAAATAATAATAAAACCACCTTAATAATATTTTAGCAACTCTTGATTTACCACAAATCTATATTTAATAAGAAAAACTAAGCAAATACACAGCCCATTCATTCCAGCTGGAACTGTATTGGAAAGGTTCGTAAGCAATTGCGTATTGTGTACCTTGGCTAAGAGAATAAGTTTGTCATGTCCATGTCTCTGACAAAAACATGAGTGTTTTTTGTTTTTGCAAGAAGCCAGAGTCTTTGTCAGCACAGGTGGCCCATTACTGAGTTATTGCAAATGCTGCTCTTTGTGTGTTTAGTGGATGGGGCAGTTCTCTGGATTTTGATGGGTTTTAAATGTAATTTAGGAATGCATTTATCAGAGGAAAGCATTAGCCCCCTCACCACCTTTGACCATGAAGTTGCTAAGGAAAGATAATGCAGCTTGAAACTTCTCCATGGAGGTAGGTAGCTGGTGCGGATCCCTTTTTAAGGAGGGTCTGTAGTGATAGCTATGGAGAGTGGGAAAGAGCCTTTCATGGACTGAAATCTGAACAGAGCTTCAGAAGGGTCATGTGGCTGCTGCATAGATGGCCCTGGTTTCTCAGGTCACCCTAGAATCTGGAGGGCTTCCAAGAAACTGCAACAGGGAGGTAAACCTGAAGAAGCAACCGTGCAGGGAAACAGCATGAGGGAATCCTCCAGAGCTGTTCTACCACACAGTCCTCTGCTGAATCGGTGGGAAATCTGGCCCCTCATTATTTAACTCTGTAGCATTTTAACTCATTGTTTAAGTCTGTAATTATATGAATGTTACAAAGTATATGGGAGGAGTTTGTATGAAAGAAACTATGCAAAATAAATATGCGTCGTTATGAGTAGCTGCAAGTCCTTTCATGGTTTAAGTACTGAACATATTTTTTCCTTGTGTTTTGTGATTCGGATGATCTTAAAACATTGAATACATTTATTCACAGGGCATGAACTTGCAGGAGGAAAACAAACAAAAAAAACCTCACTAGCAGCTTTGATAACACATGGACGGGACAAATATTGTGATTTTATTAAAAAGTGTTTTAAAATGTGGCCCAGCAGACCTTGAAGTTAAACTCTAGGACATGCCAGGCACTTCATTTTGCTGAATATCAGCATGCTTGAGGAGTTGAAGCCATGAATATGTCCTTTGATCAGAAAGTATAGTGTCATACAGGTGGTAGTTCCATCCTTGTTCTGACTTTAACATTACCTGTAGATTGGTTTAATTAGAAAATATTGTTAGTAGTAGGGCCATTTTCATAAAGACAAAAAGAACTCAGTTACTATAGAGTTTCCTAAATTTGTATTATGTAGCATATTAAATGCAAATGCATAGATATATTTATTATGCAATTGCTCGATTATATAGCACAAACAAAACCTTAACCCAAGGGTAAAGGTTAAAAATGGATTTCCATTATACCCTTTCCTTCTTTTTAGTTGACCATATTATCTTCTTTAAAAATTTCCTTTGCCCCTAACTCTCAGAAACTTTCCTGAGTCCTAGATGGGCTTCTCTTTACATCGCACTTGACAAGTGATTTTTCACATGGTCTTCCGTCTGTGGTAATGCATGGACTGATAGGTGCTATTGCCAAAAAAATGCAACCTGTGTACTATGAACTGCAATTTCCAATGAGTTAAGAAAAACTGCTGAATCTAGATGTTGCCCAGGCTAAGAGGGTTGAGAGTTTAGACTGTGTGCTTATATTTTCTTTTCTTTTGGTAACTAACTGTGACTTTTTGCCTAACTCTTATAATCACTTAAAATCTATCCTTTGTAGTCACTAAACTTGTTTTACTGTTTATCTTTGCCAGTGAGTTCGCCTGAAGTGTGTGGTAAATCTGCTCAGGTTTACAAAGGCTGGTGTACATCCACTTTCCATTAATGAAGTGGTGAACCAATTAATAAACTTGTATTGCTCAAGAAAGGGTCTTGAACAGTGCAAGACGGTATATTCCTGATGTACTAGGCTGGGAGCTGGGGAGATTTGGTGGGTGCCTTTCTCTGTGTGATTCATGAGTGGCTCTGGGAGCATTCATGCATTATAGCTGGGTGGGGCTCCATATGCTGCTGTGCTGAGTGATAACAGCGTCTGGAGGGGTTGCTACTTGTCACTAAGAAAGCATTATGAGAGACAGCCCAAGCTGGAACGTTAAGGGGGCACAGCAGTTCCACAGTCCCAGACTGTACCCTGGGGATCCCGTCACAGTGCCATCTTAACAGAAGGATCTCTCGACTTAGATCCTTGAATTTATTTCAGTGTGGCAACAATGTTCTGAGTAAGAGCCTGAGCAAGGTCTAGTGAGATCTTCTCTCAAGGAAGTACCTGTGCAAATGTCTCTAGCCAGTCCTGCTGTGGGTTGAATGTATGATGAGGTAGATTCCAGTTCATCTCTGTCTGTTCAGCTGCAATATTAGTAATTTCTAAGGGGACAGTGCATAGAGAACATAAGGGGTACTTTAGTAATAAGAGTTTACTAATAAGTGCAGAGTTTGAGTTACTCATTGCTTCAGTCTATCTCCGTCTCTGTTTTTGTTTAGTGGGGAGCCCAATTTCTCACTTATGGTGTCATATCCTAGCCAGTTACCTAAAATAAGCACAGTAGTGAGCACCAGCAACAGCAAAGAGGAAAGCATAGTAGAGGCACCAAACTGGAGAAAAAAAATAGCTACTGGGGATGGGGAAGAGGGAGATTATTTTACTGTGGATGGTGATTCTGTCTGGCAACTTGATCCCCTCTGCCCAAAGAGCAAGAACCACAGGGGACATAAAAGGCAATAAGGAGAGGTTCTATAAATTCATTAGGAGGAAGAGAAACATGAAGGAAAGTGTAAGATCATTACTTAGTGAGGAAGGAGAGCTAATAATGGACAACATCAATAAGGCTGAGGTGTTTAATGCCAGTTTACCTCAGTCGTCACTGAAGAGATAAATTGTGACCAGACACTTAACACAAATAATATTATCAACAACAAGGGGGAAGGACTGCAAGTCAAAATAGGGAAATAACAGGTTAAAAATATTTAGATAAGATAGATATATTCAAGTCAGTGGAACCTGATGAAATGCATGCTAGGGTACTTAAGGAATTAGCTGAAACAATCTTGGAACCATCATTGATTACTTTGAGAACTGATGGAGGATGGGTAAGGCCCAAGAGGACTAGAGAAGGGCAGACATAGTGCCTATCTTTAAAAAGGAGAAAAAAGAGGACTTGGGGAATTATAGACCAGTCAGCCTAACTTCAGTACCTGGAACTAGTTATTAAGCAATCAGTTTGTAAGCACCTAGAGGATAATAGGGTTATAAGGAATAGCCAGCATGAATTTGTCAAGAACAAATCAAGCCAAACCAATCTAATTTCCTTCTTTGACAAGGTTACTGGCTTAGTGGATGGGGTGGTGGAGGGAAGCTGTAGACTTGATATATCTTGATTTTAGGAAGGTTTTTGGAATAGACCCATATAACATTCTCATAAGTAAATTAGGGAAATATTGTCTAGATGAAATTATTGTAAGGTGGGTCCAAGACTTGTTGAAAGACCATACTCAATGAATAAATTGATAAATTTGGAGGATTGGTCTGAACTCAACAAGATGAAATTCTATAAAAACACATGCCAAACACTACGCTTAGGAATAAAAAAAATCAAATGCACAGCTTCAAAAAGGGGAATAACTGGCTAGGCACTAGTACCACTGAAAAGGATTATAGTGGCAATGGCGGATCAGGAATTGAATATGAGTCAACAGTGTGACGCAGTTGCAAAAAAGGCTAAATCATTGTGCAGTGTATCAACCGGTGTGTCATATCTAAGACCTGGGAGGTAATTGTATCCCTCTAGTCAGCACTGGTGGGGCCTCAGCTGGAGTACTGTGTCCAGTTCTTGGAGCCACTCTTTAAGAAAGATGTGGACAAATTGGAGCAAGTCCAGAGGAGAGCAACAAAAATGATAAAAGGTTTAGAAAACCCGACCTATGAGGAAAGGTTAAAAAAATGGCATGTTTAGTTTTGAGAAAAGAAGACTGAAGGGGGAACCTGATAACAGTCTTCAAATGTGTTAACACCTGTTGAGGAGGGTCCTCAATTGTTCTCTATATCTGCTGAAGATAGGATGAGAAGTAATTGGCTTAATCTTCAGAAAGGGAGATTTAGGCTAGGAAAATCTTTCTAACTATGAGGATGGTTAAGCACTTGAATAGGCTTCCAAGGTAGGCTGTGGACTCCCCATCACTGGAGGTTTAAAAGAACAGGTTAGGCAAACACCTGTCAAGATTGGGTCTAGGTAGACTTGGTCCTGCTGCACTGTGGGGGTTTGGATTAGATTACCTCTTGGGGTCCCTTCCAGCTGGACATTTTTATGATTCTATTATGGGAGGATTAGAAGAAAGTGGGAGGTTTCTTGCATATCCCTGTGTACACGCTCAAAGGCCCTTCCAATCCACTCTAAAAACTTCAGTCATTCAATTAGGGGGCCAAAACGGTACCAGTTTGAATACAGAGCCATAGCAAATAGCTTGTGCTCAAGCCATCGGCTCACACATGTTCACATAAAGTATTCAAACAATTCTGAATAATAGAATTATTATAAACATTGGATTTCTTTGCAAATACTTCATAAACAGAAAGGAGAGGACTAAATTAGTCAAATAAATAATTCACTATGAATTTCTCAGTTCTATTTTGTACCAAACATTTAAGTCCCCATCACCTATTTCTTCAATCTGCTGAACAGGTCAGGTAGGCCAAGACCCTGGGAGTTTCTTGCTTTCTGTGGCGGCATGGAGCACAGGTCATCTGCTGGTTTGAACTAGAGTGAGTTGTGGATTCTCTATACCTTAAAGTCTTTAAATAAAGATTTGAGGATTTTGGTAACTCAGCCAGAGATTATGGGACTATTACAGGAGTGTGTGGGTGAGGTTCTGTGGCCTGTGTTGTACAGGAGGTCAGACTAGATGATTATGATGGTTCTGTCTGGCCTTAAAGATTATGAACATCTATGAAGATTAAAACCAAAAGAAAAGAAATTTTTGCCACCCATCAAGTAATCACACAGGGACGTTTCAAGTCTGTGAAGTTTCCAGTAATTGCATTTCAATGGAATCCACATTTTCACGTTTCAGTCACTCCAGTCCCATAGACTTTCTAAAACTTCCAGTCTATGATCAGGTTTCCTTGTTTACTGGTGGAGGTAGCAACCTATCCATATGGAAAATCTCACTGCTAGGTCTTGTGAGATTACTTTTTTTTATAGTCAGCATTCAGAACCTGATTCAGGAAAGCGCTTTAGCATGTGCCAGACATGCTTGTTTGTACACACATATTTAAGTGCTTTCCTGAGTCAGGGCCTCAGTGAAGAACTATAGTTGGTATTTGATGTCCAGGTAAATACCAAAAGAAGGGATTTGTTCCTTGCTTAAAGATGACTTCAAATTTTACAAAATAGTGGCAGGAATGTGAATGGAAAAAATTCAATATATAAGGGTGAATTGTTCAATTCTTGAACTGCAAACTTTTGAAAGTTTTCAGCTGACTGAAGACATGTTCGCAAAGGTTGGAATATCTTGCATATTCCCTTGAATAGTGGTTTTCATGTGCTGGCCATATGCAAAATATAGTCAAAAGGAATGTGATTGTGTTATGTAATCCTAGAAACCTACAATAAAGTACTCTCCCACTTTCCCCAAACTGTGGGTATTATAATGATGCATTTTTTTTCTTAGAGATTCTCATGTCATGTGCCTTTCCTCTTGTTGTTTATATGCTTATTAGGCTATCTGTCCTAGTAAGACCAGAATCATTGGGTAAGCAATGGTATTTCTAATAATTCAAGTCAGTATTGTTGTATCAACATTTCAACATTGAAGAAACAGTTAAAATACTGTATTAGAAAACCAATGAGAATTCAGTACTGTGACGATTCAGTTCACTGCAGCTTCCAGTCAGTACAACAGAGAGTAATAAAAAAGAACAAACAATTAATTGTGATTTCATCAACAAGATTTAACCTTGATCATCATCACTAGCAGTGTTGTATTGTACTGTATTAAAGACCACATACTGACCTCTTTTTATGTCACAGTTAGAAAGGCCTTTGCTGAATCAACATTTATGGGTCAGGGACTTGTTCTATCATCAGAGATCATTTTGTTTTTACCAGTATTAAATTCCCAGTGAGTATGTATCTTCTGTTTGTGTCTGCCATTCAGAACAGTCCCCATTTCTTGTTAATTTATAAACTGTGCAGTGAAATCAAATGAGCCTCCCGTAGGGCCTTCTTTTTTATTGTAAACATGCTAATGCTAGTGAAAACACTGATGTATTTTAGCTACTAAACCAGCAGGAAAAATAATAGTTTCATGACATGGTGGCAATTCAAATGTAGTATCTGTTCAAAACTGTACCCAACATACCTAGTTATGATACGTATTTTGGAGGAAAGCTGTATTAAAGACATTTTCTGGATATATCAAGACTGAAATCGCTGTTAAACTTCACCTTACACAATATCTTTAGTCAGACAGATGTGCAAAATGTAGATGGTTGAAGCGTTCCCCTTCTTGGGAAAAACAATGACACACTGAAAGCCAATTAGTTGAGACTTTGTTTAATCTTTTGGATTGCGAAGGACAGCATTGCCTCTACTGGCTGTCTCTTTAAGAAGCTCAAAAACAAAACAGTTGGAGCAAAACAGGCTGAAACGCTAGGAAAAATTTGGCTTCGCCCCTTATCAGAAGAATCTACTGCTTCATTTTATTCAATAAAGGACATCTTTTTTATGGGTTCTCGTGGCAGACCTGAGTGACTGCTTCTTGTTTAGAAAATAAATACAAAGCTAAAAATCTGGATTAATTACACGGAATACATACATGCCAATAGAAATCATTTCCATTTCTTGATATGGGACATTGCTCTTTATTATTTTTATGCTGTTGCAGAAGTTGTAACATGCCTTAAAAATGGGTGCCAAGTTTTCTTATGCAAGAGGGCTGGATTTGTCTGTGCTTTGCCTGTGGTGAATCTGGGCTAATGCGTGAGTACCTTGGATACGTGCACCAGAGAGATTACAGTGGAGGTGTCTCTTCTCACTCCATGAAGCAGCCACACCATTTCATGGGGCACAATCACAATCACGCTGCTGGGAGAAGCCTTAAACAAAATGAGAGAGCCAGACCTGATAGACTTTATTTAAAGTCTATAAAAAGTTAACAACCTCCTCTCAATAATTATGTATCTATTAAAAAAAATACTAAAGAAGATACAGGGCCAAAACCTAATAGCATTTATGCTAATATGATGCTGAACACTCATCGGCTGTAGACATCAGCCAGAGTGGGTCACATCTCGCTTAGAAGCTTTAGATTGTGTATTCCATTCAGCATGTGTCTGTTCAAATGATTTTTTTCCGCGCAAAGTAAGCAAGTCACCTCTAGTAATGCATTACCTCTGTCCAGGCTGTCTGGGTTTCACTGAAATTGCATCCTTTCCTACTGAAAACTTGAGAGTTTAAAATTTCCCAGCTGTTGTTGTGTAATGCTCCTTCATTTAACTTTCTAATTGCAGGCGAAATGCCCCAGTTCTCACTCTGGTTTTAATCACTGAAGGAAATGGGATTTTTACTACAGTTTTGTACCCCTGTAAATGCACAGAGCTGCTCCTGATTTATGATCGTGTGAGTGAGATTAGCATGATGACTTATGTAAGGATCACAGGATTGGACCTGGTATGTAGAACTACTAACTTGCAGTTCCTCGTGACCCTCTATGTCCATCTAATTGACAGAGACTAAAAAAATATTGTTTATGAGGACTAAAGCAAGTGAATAGTGAGGGATGATGGAGAAAATATAAAGACATATTAGACTACATGGAAATATTTTCCCCTAGTTTCTAAACTTGAAACGCTCATCCCCATTTCATTGCTTCTACTTTTATGAGAAATTCAAATTTACTTAGGGCATTAAAATGACAAATTGGCGGATTGTGTCTGTTGTTCTATTTTAAATATGGAGCTGTTTGCTTGTCAAGCAGCTTCATAATTACCAGCAGTCTATGTGGTATCAAGGCAAGAGATCATCAGATCAAGTTTCATGTTTATTCCACAGCCAACGTCTTCCCTATTGCTAATGAAAGTCTCCTAGGGACTGGCACATCTGAGGCTGGCAGCTCTGAAACATCACTCTGAGCTACAATTCCATCCAGCCCCCATGCTGGTTTTGGTTTTGATCACGTCACATATTTATAATTGTATCCAGTTAGTAAGTATATTTTCAATAGTGCCTCTGAAGGCAGCTCAAAATAATAATGTTAATTAATTATTTTTGTTGTTGGTAATCGTGTGTACATGTTTGTTGTGTGTGTGTGCGCGCGTGGGCATATGTACTTTGCCACAGGTTGGCCCCACTTCAATTTTTGTAAAGTTAAGACAGCTCTTCTCTAGGGGATAAATACCTTCAGGTTTCTCCTGACTCACATTTTGCCTCTCAGTTAGGCTGCTTCTCCCCAAAGTTGAAACACTTTGGCCATGGAGAGTAAAATGTCTCTAACAGCGATTTAATGAATAAAAGATTTGCAAATAAAATAAAGATGGAAATGGCCTTCCCAAGAGAAATCCTGCTTGAATTTGCTGTAATGCTCTCAGTAGAAATTTTCCAAGTCTTACCTTTTCCCTGTCTAGCAATAATAGTGGTGTTATGACTATTTATATGAAATGTGAACTCGCTGATGGCACAGTATGAGTAACATCACAGAACCTTTGATATTGTAGAATTGGATCAGTTGGCATGTCATGACATGCATATTCATAACCTAGCAGGCCTTGTAGTCGATGTATGCATAAGGGACTGATAAGAAAAAAATTGATTTATGACAATCTCAAAAACATGGTCTCCAAAGATGTATTCTGCAGCTTTGAGACCTATAGTTTAGGCTCTATTAATTTTACACTGCTGTCTGGAATTATCCATCTGTTTAAAGGTTAACTGTCTTCACACTTATGAAATGGGTATTTCTGTTTTGGTTCCCGCTTTGTTCATGCCACTGATTTATAAAATATAAAATACATAACCACATAAAAGGCTTTATTTCATCTCTAGCACGCAACATCTACTTATCTCAAACTTTTCATTGCCACTTTTTTATATTATTTTGGTTGCTAAAAGGATTTGGAAAAAATTTTAAACCACAAAGTTTGTGCTGTACAAAGCAAACACAAGCACACCCACTTGCTCAGATCAACATATCACACAAATTCTTTGCCACAGATGCATAGGATACAAACTACTTGCTTCATTGCCTGCATGCTAATATGTAATGATAGAAACCTTAAAAGTTATGTAAGCAAAGATGTTTATCAGGATGAGGCTGAAGGACATGTCAAATGTAGCCAGAGTTTACACCATTAAAGGCTTTAAAGACCAACAAAGCCAACCTAAAATCAATCTTCTGCTTTATAGGCAGTGCATATAAAGAAGACGGGCTGAGGTAATATGATCCGTGTTGCTCAAATCAGTGAAGAGCTAAACAAGACACAAGTATTTGAGAAGCCGTGATAGGCGGTAATTACAAAAATCAAATTTTCATGGCCACGAGTGCAGGAGTTGTTGTGAAGCTGTCATGTGATAAATAGAGGTGCAAAATGTGCAGCTGAAAATAAAAACACTTTATTCAATGACTTTCCATGGACATGGCAGGGTTGAAAGGAATGTTATGATCTTGTTACTGCTGAAAAATGCCCTCAATAAGTGGGAACATAGACACAAAGGAATAGGGGAGACTTCTGAAAATACTTCCCTACAGGATGCCCTGCATTCCTACTACATCCTGACCCAGGAAGCAGTGAAGTGACAGGAGCAGCAAAGGTGGGTCCTGTAGGCCTCTCTAGAAAGGCCTCATGGCAGCAGCCAATCAGAGCCCAGCAGGCTCAGTGAAAAGGGGCTGCAGGGTATTAGCTATTCAGTTCTTGGCTGGGACCAGAAGAGTGAAGAAGGGTGCTTCTCTTTGGCCTGGAGAAGGAGAAGAACCTGAGGATGCTGACCCTGAGATAGGGCTGGAAATAAAAGGGGCCTCGTAGGAAGAGGCCCAGTGAAATAGCAGCAACAGATTGGAGTAGGCAGTACATAGCTGCTGTGTACAGGGTCCCTTGGATTAGAACCCAGGGTAGTGGGTGTACCTGGGTTCCCCTACTGGCCATAGTTAAAGTGGCATGAACCCCAAGAATGTGACAGGGCTTACCTGGGAGCCAGAACAAAGGGCTGAGTTTAAAGGGCTCAGAGCCAGGGTAAAAAGATTTAATACCCAGTAAGGGGTTCATTTGGCAGGAGGGAGATACCACTGAAGATCCTGCCAAGGTTGGCCGACAACCTACAGGGAGCACCAGAGGTGGGAGAAGGACTGCAGTTATTGGGTCAGATTATGACTCTTCAGGTATTTATTGGTTATAATGTGGTTGTGAAACTTCACCACCCTTCAGGAGCTCCTGGACAACTTGTACCTGGGGGTGGACAGCATGGCTGGTGTGACAACTTTTGGAAGGGTTTTGCCCTTCCCTGCACACTTTGGGGAGCATAGTGCATGCTGGACATGTATAGTCGTTGCATCCCCGGAGCTGAAGTCCTGCAGTGGTGCCCAGAGCCTGTGAATGATTTCAAGGGAGCATTATTCAAGCATGCAGGAGTGCCCACTGTAGGCCTGATCCTGCAAGGTATCATATACCTTCAACGTCTACAATTGGTACCTATGTACTTTACAAAATACAATGGTGTGATCCAAAGACCATATAAGTCAATGGTCCCTTAGTTGAGGAGGAGAAGCTGAGCAGAGAGGCAGAAGAGGTGGAATAATTCTTCAGCACATGGATCCCTGAAAAAGATAGACTGAAAACAGAGAGGGCTCTGTAATGCTCAGCATAGAACTATAGTAGCTGAAATAAACCCAATGCTTTTCAAAATTCCAGGCAAAACAATAAACTCTGCGCTCTAGATAAAATGCTGAGCCTCCCATCCGAGGATACAAGTGACTCCCTCTAACTTCAGTGGAAGTTACTTTTATCCTGCAGAGGGGAATTTGGACCTTTGCAGATGAAAGGAAATAACTGGTACTCCAGAAAGAGCAGAGACATAGACAAATAATCTAAGAGAAGGCTAGTTACTATATTTGGATACTGAAAAAAAAGGCATCGTGATCAGCATTGGAAGTTCAGAAGATTAAATCAGCATGAGACGAACACAGGTGTAAGGTAATTATTAGTTACAAGCCTTAGACTGCCATCCTGAATGGAAGAACAAAGTGGTGATCCTACACTTTCAAGAGTCCCAGCCTGTATTTGCAGTCAATGGGATGAGTAAATCCAAAACAGCAACAAGCTAGAGTGCTACAGATCCTTGCACAGAACTGTTACAGTATCAGACTACTGTGAAAGCTGCAGAACTAAGGCAGACCCTCCTCAAATGCAGAATCAGTGACCATAAACTAGGCATGGAATTGGAGGTACAAACCGCATTCTATACTGAGACACCAGAGACAGTGCAGCCAATGTGCTCGGGGAGAGACTGAGACAGAGACACTTTCTGCTCCAATATCTGTAATACCAGGAAATGCAAGAAAGATATTTTCCCCAAATTACTAGGAATTAAACAAGACTTCTTATCAAAGAGTAATGAGGAAAAACTGCCTGACTCTGGAAGAAAGAAAAGAGAGAGAGGAAAAAAAAATGATTCTACACATATGCCTGGTCACCCCAGGTCAGACATGGAGAGTAATGACAAATGGATATTGGGGATTAAAACCTGAACCGACCATGCAAAGCTACTGTGGGTGGATCTTGCCTTCCTCTTGCAGATACCTGAGGCTTCCCTGTCTTCTTTATACTTGGGCAATACGTGTATAGCTTGTTGTGCCAATAAAGTTTCATTCAACTGAGACTGTATTAGCATAAAAGTCATCTAACAACTATGGTGACACAGTACTTCTAATACAGAAGAGTGTCTCTTCCACTTGCACTTCCTGTCTTGAAGCTATCGTACAGTGTTTGCCACTCCAGGCATATTTTGGTGAATATCAATTGTGAATAAACGAGATTGAGGACTACTCCTGTGCTTAAAGTCAAGCATGTACTTAAGTGCTTGGCTGGATTGACACCTTAGTTCTGAAATTCTTTAAGTTGTTTTAATCAAAGTCAAACATGGGAAGGTACAACAGGGGACATGGAAGGGTGTGTGTGAAAAGGAGTTTGATCTTTGGTCAAGCAGACTTTAGAGACGTATTGAGACAGTAGAGGGAACTTTACCACCGATAAGGTCTGCAGCTGACTGGTCATTCTTATCAGGAGCCCAAATACCAGCGATACTATAGGAGAGGCTGGCTTGCGCACGCTTTTATTTAAAATTCCCCTCCCAATCCAAGAATCATTTCTTTCTGTAGGACACGAGTGGAGAACCTCTCCAAAAATCCCCACAACTCGGTGGGCAGGTTTTCTGTTCAGTGCCAGGTGCAGAAATAAAAAAGACAAGCACACAGAGACTTTTTGTTACTGAGATTAATTTTCACATTCTTACAATTCCTGATACCTGCTGCATCCTGATGTGGCAGATTCAACATTTAGACAGCCATATACTGGTTACTATTGATCAGGGGGGAAAAGGGCATTTATTGCTCCCGGATTCTATTTCGCCTGTTTTGTAATTATTAGCTTCCACTTGTACTAGTTTTTTTCTTATTTAGTGTTTAAAATGACCTTAATTAATTTTTTGTTTTGAAAGCGGGACAGGCACTCATGAGATAGATAATGGATTGATAAACAACACTTGAGGGGACCCAGGAGTGCTCATCATGTGCGAGGTAGGGTATGTTAAACATAATACTGGTAAGATCAAGCCCTCCAGGACAAAAAATGAAAGAGGCATTTAATTGGAACACTTAGCAATCACAAAACCCAGACAGAGGTTAAATTGTTTTGAGCAAGAGAAATTAATACATTAAAGGTTATGTTTCCAACTGTGAGGCTGCAGAGCCAGGCTCTTATGCAGTGTCAGAATTACATAAGGCAGAAGAAATGGCTCTGAAATGATTGTGGAATCATTAACAAAAGCCAAGGCAGAGTAAGACATTTCCCAGCAGGAGGGTGTGAAGAAGAATAAAGACATGGAGAGAGCTCATTAAGAATGAATTGCAGACCATAAACATTTGAAACCACTAAGTGTGGAGTTCTATCTGTTATCTAATGACTCAGAAATTATAAAACTAGCAATGACTTTCAGAAAAGGAGTTGACTTTGCAGGAGGTTGTTTGCCATTATGAAAAAAAAGGTATTTTTTTCTAGTTGGGGTGAAAAATATAAAAATCCTTCATCTTTGTAAGTCAGCACAATTTAAGCAACTTCAGCTATACCCCTGAGAGATTTTCTTCTGTATAATTACACATTGTTTCAGATTTAGAAACAAGGATGTTGGATGGAGGAACTGCGTAAAGGATGAAGGAGGAGACAAGAGGTTCTTTCCTTATTGTCTGTCTGCAAATGATTAACCTCTTCATCTTGGAACACATCTAGCAAGTGCTGAGATCGCTAACTGGTGGGAATTCTTAAAATGTTCTTCATTTTGATTAAGGTCTAGATTGCTTTTTGCATGATAACCATATAACAGTCAAAGAATTTATGTGAATGAAATGCATTGACCAAAATGTATCCATCTGTTAAGCACCATCAGTTGGGCAGTGCTGTAGAGAATATCGAGGCAGACATATTCCCTGGCGCCAAGAGTTAACATTCTAAATTACATACATTTTGTGCAACCAGTGCACCAGACTGTCAGGAAATGATCTAATCCCAAATTTGTACAGATTTTACTATTCTTTTGTTGGATTAATATTCAAAATTGTGATAGAAGAAGTATGACTAAGGAAGGCTTTTGAAAGAAGAGGAGGAGGCCACAAGCAGAGGGAAGGAGGTCCAAGTTTAGGAGGTGGCATGGAAGAAGTTGCAAACAGGAGGGGCATGAGTGTTAAACAAAACAGCATGGGTGGAGGACAGGGACTGGGTGGGGGACTACTAGGAAATGAAAACAGAATTGTAGGCAGGGCAGAGTTGAGGTGAGGATAAGAAGCTTGAATATGGTGTAGAATAAGTGAGACTATATATCCACAAAAAGAACAAGGAGTACTTGTGGCACCTTAGCGACTAACAAGTTTATTTGGGCATAAACTTTTGTGGGCTAAAACCCACTTCATCGCATGCATGCAGTGGAAAATACAGTAGGAATATATATACACACACAGAGCACATGAAAAGATGGGGGTTGCCATACCAACTCTAACGAGACAAATCAATTAAGGTGGGCTATTAACAGCAGGAGAAAAAAAACTTTTGTAGTGATAATCAGGATGGTCCATTTCAAACGGTTGACAAGAAGGTGTGAGTAAAAGTAGGGGGAAAATTAGCATGAGTAGTTCTGTTGTGCTTAAGGAAGACTCCGTGCTCTGGTTTAAGACCCTGGGCTCAGGTCTCTCTTCTTTCAAATTATTCTTGCCCACTAGCTCCAGATGCTCTTTACTCAGAGATTCCACAAAATTTCAGGTGTGGATACACAAGAACATCCCACAGGTGCCACATATGTAAGTACCGAGAATAATCCTGGGTACAAATATATTTCAGCACCATGCTGCTCCCTTCCTGTGAACTGATGAACCTTGAAAGAGAGCTTTTCTGAAGGCCCTGCAATGAGGGGCGGAGGGTCAGGAGATTTAGGTACTATTTTCAGCTGTGCCACTGACCTACCGTGTGACCTATGTCAAGTTTATTCAATTAGCTGTTTCTCAATTTCCCCAGTGGCAATGACAATACTTACTAGAGCCACTTGAAAAGTGGGATACAATTTTCACCCCCTCTTTTCGGTTAAAATTCAAAATTTTGATTAAATAGGTAATCAGAATTGAAAAATTTCAGTCAGTCCTGATACTTAACTACCTTTGTCTGGAGATTGACAATTGGAAAGCTCTACATAAGCCCTAAGCATTATTAAAGTGTACTTTCCAGACAAATACATTTTAATTGGTAAAGTGTTGCATTTAAGACCAATATGTGTATAGTTCTAACTTATCACACAATGGGGATAACTGTTTTTTATCTCCCTTTGCAGTCTGGCCAATTGCATCATTCGTACATATTTTGCAGATTACAAATCACAATTTTGCATCTTGGTACAAAATTCCTCATATGTAGAGAACACACAAATAACTGAAGCACACTCCTCCCATTTCATAGCTCTGGTTTATAAAATGGCCTCCTATTTTGTGCCTGAATGTATTTTTCATGTTGAATGAATCACAGGCTCAAATGGTAGTAGTTAGACGTCTAACGACAAGACTGAGCTGGCAAATAGCTCGATTTCAAAAGTCATGCATTTGTACTTACATTTAATGGTGCATGCAGCACTACACCCACAATTACATGGGGGTGCAAAATTAAGGGTCGCGCTAATGCCTGTACAACAATATGTACAGGCATTACATATTTCAAAAATTTCAAATACTGTGTCTCCAGCTAGGACCAGTTCTAGCATTTTGGCTACCCTAGGCCACTTGCCCCTTCTAGTCCTGCGGCCATTCCCATGATAAATTGTCACTAAACATTTTTCTGCCCCTATTATTTTGCTGCCTTAGGCAACTACCAGATCTAGCTGAATTATAGAGGACAGTCCCACTTTCAACAAAATAAAAAAAAATCACAGTGAAGAAATTGCAGTATACATTAGTCTATTGGCAAATATCATGGGCCAGATACACCTACTTCAGATGGCAATGAATCTCCCATTGACTCTAGTGTGGGTTGCAGGGTAGAATGTGGTCCCTCAAATGATTGGTATATACCTAATAATCTACCTTGTATGTAAAATGAAAACTGAAGGTATACTTCCTTGCCTGAATTTTCCTTAAGCATCAAATGACCATGTGGTACTATCCAAATACCTACATGTTGGAAGGATGCAGGCTTAAATCACTAAGTTCAGCTCAACATTCAGACTTCAGAGGAAAGAACATTTGTGAGCAGATGAAGAAAGGGGGTTTTGAATTGGCCAAAAAACCCTGCAAAAACAGTGATTATGAACTTTCTCTAATAAATAACCAGGATTGAATGGCTACAACGTGCAGGCCAAAATGACAATTGAATGGAAAATATCACGTAGGAGCCCATCCGACATTTCCCCATTGCTGCTGTTCCTATATCTCTAGATACTGCGGGAAGAGGGTTTAATGTGTTGCAGATTTGCTGCAGAGTGTGCAGCATGCTGCTCTGACAGAGATACTTCCAATGGCCTTTGCTGCAATACCATGTTCTGTATGTACTTAGCTGAAATCAATGGGACATGTAAATGAGTATAGGCAGAATCCCTTCTACTGCTATGAACAAAGCATCTGTGGTATCCTAAGCAAATAAAAGGATCAGTTCCTGCAGGATACACAAAGAACCCTGACCCCATAGTAACTATGAGGGGACTGTTGTGAAGTTGAATATGTGTAACTTCCTATGGGGTTTTAGCAATATAAGGGTAACTCAGTACAAGCACGCAAGAGCTTAGCCAGTTTGTAGCAGGGAATATTAGTTAAGGTCACACCATGCAGGAGAGAAACATCTGTAATTAGAAAGCAAAATCTTTAATGGGAGAGGAAAAGAAGTGTTGCCTATATAAAAGACAGCCGCTGAATAAACAAATTATATGCCAAGGCTAAATGATTCATTGCCCTGAAGAAATATATGGAGTAGGCCAAACAGGAGAGGAAAAAAGAAAAACCATATTTCAAGGACTGTACAGAACCAGACCCTGAAAGGAAACACAAATTCTTGGAAAATATCCCCTTGAAGAAAATGACCACCTAAACACTCACTTGCCCCAGACAAAACAAAATTAGAATAATAAACTAAAAGAGAAATAAAGAGTTGGGGCAAGGGAGATGAAACAATGAAAGAAATACACAAGATAAAGAGAAAACATACAGTGTAATATTTCATTTGTCAATATACCACAGTGAAACATAAACTAATCCTCATTCATATGGGAATATCCTCTGAGAATTTACTTGTGGCTTTGATTCTCTTGACTAGTTAGATTCCAGGTCTTCTGGAAGACCTGGGAAATTTAAAAGCAGAAATGTAAATAAGAATTCACTGCACAACCCCTAAAAATTACACACCTTGCAAATTGCATACCTTTGTGCATGTGCATAATAAAATAAATATGTTTGAATGTATTCTTACAGCTAGGGATCATATGGATATACTTATATACATTCATACACAATACCCACTGCTTAGTTAAGTACAAGGGAAAGAAAAGATTTTCTTTGAAGACCAAAAGTCAGACCAGAGGTAACAAAAGTAAAGCGTAATTTACCCTGTAGTTAAAAACCGAAGGAATCTTTTTACTAGGGTCTGCTGGATCTATTCATGCCATTTTAGAAGAATATAAAAGAGACGCTTTGGGATTTTGAAGTAAAAATTCACAACAGCATGTCTTTATTTTTCCCCCCTTCAACCAAGACATCTTTTGCTGGAGTCCTTTATCTAGAGCTTTGTATACATATTTTTAATCCTATACAAAAATGATAGGATGTCAAGAAGGATCTATAATAACACCATTTTTTTATTTCACTTCAAAGACTTGGCAATTTCTGATCCATGTGACATTCACACTCCTTCAGGGTCAAACAACATCTTGCAGCCTTCATAAAATGATTAAATATTTTAAACAGCTCCTGCTTATACCTCCATCGCCCCTCGAGACTGATACTGTTATCGTTTTTGTCAAAGCCAGTTTCCATCCGCATTTGTCATTCCTGCTTGCATTTATGAGTTATCAATCGCCACGTCAAAATGCAAAATAACTGATGTTCTTTGGGCGGTATTGGATGGTCTATCTGGGGCTTTTAATCAATGCTGATTTTTATTTTCCATACCCATACATAAATCTTTACCATTCTGGGCCACATATAATGCGTTTGTACAAAACGCAGTGACAGAAGCAGTAGTTATATTATCAAACATTATACCTCGGGGCTAACTGAGTATCAAGGGCTTTCAAAAGGGAACGTTGGGAATTACTGTGGAGGAGAGATGACTGCAGTAGAGAATATAAGGGATTGGTTGTTGCCATTTATAAATCAACATCACGCAAGCTAATCCTTCTCACTTAAATGCAGTCCAAAGACTTTTTCTGATAGTACTGAGTTTCAGAGTATTTTTTTAAAGCACGCATAATGCACACAAACAATGGTTATATGCATTTTCTTATTTCTTGAGCTATTCCCTAGGGATGTATATAGAAGCTATGGTGCTGTTCGCCACCTCCCCCACGAAGGCCTACAAGCCAGTAAATATCCTCTTTTTAATCATACCTGAATTATTAGTGCCTTCCTCCACCCTCAATTTTCACCTGAGCTGCTATAATAAAAAAAAAGAATGTTTCATTCACTAAAAGGGTGTCTGCTTCATTCAGCCAATGAAGATTACAGCCAGCTATAGAAATGGCTCATAACCCGTGCCAAGCCAGTAATAATGGCTGGATCTGGGACATTTAGGACAAGATTTTCCAAAATGCTTAACATCCGTGTGCTGGATTCTTTTGAAAAATCTAGCCATCACTGGTCAGCATGTGAGAGCAATTTG
This sequence comes from Caretta caretta, assembly GCF_965140235.1. Lineage (NCBI taxonomy): Eukaryota > Metazoa > Chordata > Testudines > Cheloniidae > Caretta > Caretta caretta. Next base: position 101,583,111 of record NC_134207.1, read on the forward strand.
GGGATCCTTTGAAAAGATGTCTGAATGGATGTGCCTGGAACACAAAATTAACCTGAACATCTGACTTCTGGCTAACTGGAATTCCCACCTAGCTGAAAATTATTCACATTATTATTAATGTTGATGGGCCAAACCCTGGATCCTGTGCATAGTCTGAGTTACTTTGGGTTTGTGGGGATCAGGGACAAGGGTCTTCTTCCATTATAGGGCCCTGATTCAGTAAAGCACTTAAGCAGGCATAGTACTGTATATCCAGATCCATGCAGGAAAGCACTATAAGCATGTGCTTCAGTGCTTGTTTTTTAATTGGAGTCAGGTGGAAGGAGCATTGGCACAGCAGAGTGACTCAGAGGCTGTACTGCAGCTTCAGGGCGGCATGTATTAAAAAAACCAAACAACCTCCCAGTTCTGTATCTGAGATGTGGAGGACAGGGCAAAGCTGATCTAGGGTGATCTAGGGTATCCTGTTACGTGCTCTCACTCATCAGCTGAAGCAGCTGTGTTTTAGCATTCATGTTAGCTTTGCAGTTCTCAATGGAACTTGGCTGACTTCTTCTAGGGAAGAAAGAAAGTGCTGGTGAATCTAATTAAGATTCATCTGCCATTAAAGGGATGGATCCCAAAGTCAGGTAATTTTAAACGAAGTTGAAGCTGCCAATGCCATCTGACTTGGTTAGACTTTACCAGAGAAAGGAAATATGTGATGTGGAAGAGGGGTAGAACTTCAGCTTTAAAGATGGCAAGTTAGTGCTTGTGATATTCTTCCTTCCAGCTCTCAGTGTCATGGCTAGACTGAAGTCTAGAGAAGACCTCCGAGATAATGGACTATAACTGGTATGGTAAGTAGAATCTTTACCTCTGCTTTGATAACTAAGCTTTCTGCCACATAACCAAAACCTTTAATTAAGTTTGCAGTAAAACATTTTCTGGATAATCCCCTTTTCTTTTGCAATCTTTACTATTGTGTTTGGCCTCTGACATAGACTAACTTAAAGTATGTTTTTGAGCCGCTTTCACAAAATGGTTTGAAGACCTTCACTCTGAGTGCCTCCTGAAGGAAGGTCACCAAAAGTCTGCCCCTTTCAGGCAGATTGGTTTTATTCCTCATTAGGTGGCACAAACAGCAGAGTGTTTGTTTGAATTGGAGCCCTAGTGTAAGGGGTCACCGCATTTTATGTTTGTGACAAACCAGTGCGTTAGCACTACTGTGAAGTAACCTTGGCTAATCATTACCATTTTCTGGCAGGGTCCTAATGGCAAGTGTAATGGAGATGTGGGGTTAAGGTGACTGGAAGACAAGTCTGTGACAACATACCATGATCCATGTAGAACCTATGCCTGCTTTTCCAAAGTCTCTGAAACTCGTCAGAAAATTGGGGCTGCGCCGTAGACCAACCTAGCACAAGTCAGAGGCACAAAAGCAAGAAGACTCCAAGACTTCACAGGTATTCATGGGCATGCTTGAATATTTAAGGAAAAAAAGATTAGTATGGCTTCCAAAGTATAATTGCAATTGTCCCCTTCTTCATGGGCACTAGTGCAAGCTAATTGGCCTTCACTTCCTTTATGCACCCCCATCTTCAGCTTAGGATACATAACTCACATAGCAATCAATTATCTCGCAGGATAGTAGCAGCAGCAGCTGTGTAGGACTTGCAATGGTAGGGGCTATCACTTAATTAGTTCTGCAGGATTCGTCGCTGAAACTGTGAAATAAAAAGGTTGACAACTGCAAACTTGTATTTACACAGTGCTTTGCAGTCATAAAAATGTCTCAAAGTGCTTTGTAGGAAAAAATGCATGAATCTAAACAAAAGTGTACTCTTTGAGAGATGGCTAATAATTAGTACTACTGCACATCAAACAAAAATGAACTGTGGATACTTAGGTGTATTAATTAAGAGGAAAGGTTATGTTTTCTGTAAACACTAAAATGACTCTTTATTAGTCCTAAACCTGCAGGTCTTACTAAGACGAACTCCCATTGAAAACAGTCTAACAAAACCCAGTTTTCTCTCAGCACAGTTTAGGTCCTAATTCAGCAAAGCACTTAAGCAAATATCTAACTTTTGAGCCCATCTCAATTCAGCAATACACTTTAGATCTCAGTTCAGCAAGGTACTTAAGTACATGCGTAACTTAAAGTATGTGAACAGTCCTATTGACTTAAGTGGGACTGTTCATGTGCATAAAGTTAAGCATGTGCTTAAGTGCTTTGCTGAATCAGAGTCTCAATGAATAATTACATGAGTATTTTATGTATTGCATGCTGGGTGCATGAAAGGACTCCCTGCTTGAAAAAACTAAACTGGCTCTTTATTAAGGGAACTAATTACAGAGATGCTGCAGCTAGCATTCTAGCCATGTGCACACAGACTGACTTCATTGTACTGCTCCCAAACACTTGTTGCAAATGGTGCTTCTCACTCCTAGGTCCTTGCATGTTTCTACATATGAGCATGCTGAATGTCAGTATCCATGACAGCTCAAACTTAGCAGGTGCCAATATTTCAGTACAAAGATATGGGATCAAATTATAAAGTTTTACAATAGCAGAATCCACATCTGGTGTTGGAGAGTGAATAAAGGAAGAACAGCAACCTTAAGAACTCAGACTAATGGATTTGAATCATGTAGAGCCAAGTTCTGCCCTTAGATTCTTGCACATTTCAATAACTGATGAAATTCCCTTTGTCTTCAGCTGGAGTTGCACACACACATCTGAAAGCACAAATTGACTCAAACTTTTTTCTTCTGCCTTGGTAAATAACAAGGGGAAACAAATGGTCTAATTTCTGCTTGAAGTGAATAACAGTATTCCCAACTAATTCCCCAGAATGGGATCAGGCCCAAAGTCTTATCACAATGTCGGTGATGAAATCTGCTCAATAAAGTAACAAAACTTAAATATTACCCACTTGCCGAGCTTATAATTTCAGTTTAGTCCTTCAAATAATAGAAAAACCAGGTTTAGCACAGCTCTAAGTGGTCAAATTTCACATGGAGCTAAATGGTCACATTGGGGGGAGGAGCACAGGTGCTAACTTTCAGCTTTCCCCAGGAGTTTTCTTACCGATCCCACCCCACCTTTTCCTACCTCCGCCCCCTCCTCTGAGCGTGTCCCGCCCTCACTCTGCCTCTTCCTTCCCCGTTCCTCCCCTTCCCCCCCAGTGCCTCGCACCCACTACCAAACAGCTGATCAGTGGCAGACGGGAGGCGCTGGGTAGGGGAGAGAGAAGAGCTGATTGGTGGGACCCGCCAAACAGCTGATCAGCGGGTGGCTGGTGGGTGCTGAGCACTCAATATTTTTTTCCGTGGGTGCTCCAGCCCCAGACCACCCATAGAGTCAGCACCTATGAAGAGCAGGATAGAAGCCTCCATGTCCCTTATCAGTGAAAATGGTCTTGCTCAGAGTTGTTTTTGGCGGACAGTAGGGGCAAACACAAGAGCTTGTCCTTTATATTAAATATCTTACAGTGTCTGAGCGACTCAACAGATCCTGTTCTGATCCCAGTAATCAGACAAAGAAAAATGTACTGCCACCTTGAGAGCCAGAGTTTGATATCTTTATGCATTGTGAATAGCACCTTGCTGATCATGTCGTCTCATTGAAATCAATGGGACTATTCATATAGTAAAGTATTATTCAGTGTGGATATGGGTATCAATCTGGTCTTCAGTGTTTTGTTTGCATTCCTGGTAAGGATCATGTATAGCTATTCAACCTAAATGGTCACGCTATATCCTTTATTTCAGGATTGTGTGTATTAATTTCCCCATAGAGGGAAATCAATTCTCTTGTTTTTGTGATGAACTAGGATCATCAAAGTTTTGGATATTGTCTGCTTTGCAATGTATTTAATTTGGCGATTGTGCCCCCTTTACAGGTCTGTTTGGGGAGCAGACTGCTCTGACCCCTGGCACATAATCACGTTATTTGGTTTCTAACCACTCCCATTGGCTTTCCATTTTCTGCAGATGCACTTTCAAATAACTTTTCTGAGTTTTGACCTTCAAAGAAAGCAGTGCTTTGCATTCTATCAGTGACTGAATGAATTTTTCTAGGATTTTGTGTAGTGAATTCCCAGCAGGCTCCTGGAGCTAGTTGGGAAATGTAGGTAAAGAAGATCTTGTTGGTCACCTTTGTACGCTCCTTTGAGATATCTCCATCCATTGTAAATTGACAGGAGTTACCTAATACTTTCCTTCAATAATTGTTAGGGTGAATCAGAGTTGGCCAAAGTAAAAAAAATATTCCAGAGCTTCTCCCCTCTGTCGCTCCCTGATCAAACCCTGCCCCACTCCAAAATCTTTTAGGGACATCTTTTTAAAGGGCATTTAACCCATTCCCTACAAACTGAGACAGGATTGTGCACATCACAGGTTTGGGCATGCACTTTACTTTTGTACGTTGCAAATGGCTGATTGAGCTGTGCAATAACCCTTTGTTACTATTTAGGCAGTTAACATCTCACAGGAATGCGTGTACACAAGTGCAAGGTTTTGCCAGTGCCAAACTGATATGTAAAAACACACTTGTCCTCAACTTACACACACAGACTTCCAGCCACAATAAACAACCTGGATTTCAAATGTTCTGAGCTGTATCAAATCTGATTTTTTTCCACCAGGACTATAGGTCATGATTGCTAGAAAAGCTTTTGAGAAGGAACTGGGATTTTGTAAGTATGTATTGCTCACACTGCTGACTCAAATAGTAATAAATACACTCTACCTCTTATGCATTAGAGGCAGAGGAAATCTGAAAGCAGAATAGGTGAGAGGTTTACCAGTTTGAGTTGCGGTAAGAAATCTTCTTGCTGCAGTATGAGCAATTTGCAATTTAGCTAAAACGTGTGTGGATAGCTACCTAAAGGGCAAAGATTTCTATTTATCAGAAAAGTGTCTCTAACTCACGTCATGATGCAGTAGTTATATATATCAAGAGCAGACTTGAGTGTCTGTTCTTGGGAAAGAGTGTACAACACCATGATGACTTCCGCTTTAAGTTCTCCCTAAACATGGAAATAAACATTTAATGCTATGGGTGTTCAAACCCCATTGGTTTCAGGCCTTGCGATTTTAGCAATAGAAAACCTTTGTGTTCAGTCCACTGGTGTGTCAGTTTAAAGATGGGGAAAGAGACACATGCCCAGGGTCACACAGTTAGTCAATGACAGAGTGAACCCAGGTCTCCTGACTCCCTCTTCGATGCTCTAACTACTAGACCATACTGTCTCCCAACTTCTGCCTTCAAATCAATTGTGACTGTTCAGATTGCACAAACCTAAAAATGTCAAGTGAAATTGCCCTAGAGACAAAGATGGGTGTGGGGGAACCTCTTGAGCTTGATAAGGAAGAAAATAGGGTACTCAGAGTTTGCACTAGCAAAAGTTATGATTCCTTTTACGTTCCCTGGTGCATTTGGAGGATTCTCAGCTCCATAGTGAGAGAGAGGCAGCAGTTAAGTGGCAACGGTAAACCAAAGAAACACTTCTTGATTCCCACTGATAAGTGAATGAAAGGAACAAGGTGAGCGAGTCATCCGCTCCCCATGACATGTCTATAGGTGGATTTGGGGAAGGGAGTGGTGGTGTTAACTTGCCAAGAAGACTTTGATCAGCTGCTTTTATTTATTTATTTTGCATTCGATGTATGCTGTGGTTGCAAAGTAAATCAGGTAGAAATATACAAGTGCACTTGAAAATGAAAGCTATTCTATGTATTGAAAGGTGGACTCACTCCTGATCAGTTACCTTCCCCTACAAGTCTCACAGCTATGAGAGAACTTCAGAAGTGGTCTTAGATAGACCTATTTTAAAAATCTCTATCTACACCTAAAATTACAAAGTCCTCCTGTGGAGAAAAATAATTCCTGAGGGAGAGAGAGGTTTGAGGGCTGACAGGAGGCCAGTTCCACACTCTGTGGCCCAGTGCAGTACAAGTCGAATCTTCTGCCCTTGACAAACTCAGTGGTGCCATCCCTAAAAGATGAATGCTGTGCATGTCAGGATGAGGTTCAGAAAGACTATCTGGGTCCATGCTCTTAAGGGCTTTAAAAGCCTGCAGTGGTACTTCAGAATGAATCCACCACCTTTTAGGCAGCCAATTGGAAGGAAAGTGGCTGGCCATGATGTGAGTAAATATGCGACTGCATTCCGAGTAAGCTGCAAAAGCTGATATGCCCACTTGGGAGTAAGACTAATGAGGAATGACAATAGTCATGCCTTGTGATCCCAATGGCGCATACTGATGGTGTGCGGTCATCAAGGGAAAAGGACCGAGTGGGCACAAATTGGACACCAGCAGTTTTTCTACCACACGTCGTTTTCCCTGGAAGTGATGTCACGAAGTCTAACCCCAAGATTCTTCACCATGCTCAGCTCTTTTAAGTTCCCTTTGTCAGTGCTAACATAGAGAGAGCCACCCCTTTAACAATCCTATTTATATACCGGCCAGACTTCCGTATTCCCAGAGTTGAGGAAGAGGCAGCTCTTATTTTTAATGCTCTTAAAACTAAAAGAATTTGGTAGCTTTGTCAAGTCATACCATCTTCCACCTTTAAAAAGAGACTAAGCATATTTGGGCATCAGAGTGATAGGAACAATGAGTATTTAAAAGAAACCTGTTGTGACAAGTGACTAAAACCCACAAATGAATGCAGAAGTCTGCTATTTAATGTAGAGTATGCTGGTATTTAAGCAGGTCTATATCTGTCAAACAAGCCTCTTTTTCTGAGACTGGCACAGACTGTTCTGCATTTGGTTTCCAGAATCAGCAAATTACATTGGCAGAACAAAGCTGTCATATCTGGTGGTATTTTGTTACATCCATTATCTCACTTAAGTTTAGACATCTCTTAGCAAAATCAGATCCCACTTAAAGACTGCCTTATTTTGCAACATTAAACGAAATGACAGGCTGCTTAAAAAAAAAGTTCATTAGTAAGCAATGAGTTGGTGGGGAAAACTCCACTGCTGCTTCAGATGTGAAGAATTAAGACAAGAAATTCTGTAACCTTTTAACAATGGGCTAAGAACATGCATCAGAAATGTATTTGATTACACAAGGGAACTAAGTAGTTTCAATAAACAATAGTAAAGGGAATGAAAAGAATCCAGGCTGTTGAAATTGACGAAGAAGGTCTTACTCTGAGCTCCGCTAGAGGGATGGCAGGGTGCATCTCTGGTCCTTCAGCAGCGACATCTATTTATACTATAAGTAGCACTATCTTATCTCTGAAGGGAGGTCTGTTTAGCTCTCTAAGCCAGAGGACAGTGGTGATGAAACGAGATCTGGCATAAGAGTAGCCAGCATGTGCGAAAGGAATGTTAGTTGAAGTGTAGAATTCAGACTTCTCTTTTCTATGGGAAATCGATAGTGACACAATGAAAAGGTGGAACTTCGAAAAGTTTTTGGTAGTGATGATGCGCTCTTCCCACTCCCTGTGTTCTGCTAGAGCTTGGGGATTGCTACATATGGGGATACAAGAAATAGGCCTTATTTTTAGCACCCATTTCCTCTTCAGCTCTTGTTTTTTATAGCTGCCTACTTGTATTGCATTGGGGTACTAGATCACTATTGTGCGCAGTGTGACTGTCCAAATTTTAATTGCAAATGGGTGGTGGTAAACCCTCGCTATGTGGAGTGAGGCCACACGGGGTTGTATCACAGGGCATAGGGACAGCCATGGAAATGTGGGGTGGTATCACTGGGGGGAATAGCCTATAACAGCATGGCTGGGTGGAGTTAGGAAGAAATCATACCATTGGAGAGGGATGGTCAAGGGAAAAAAAAGCTGTATACTGCCATCCCAAACATGAACAATACTTCCTCCCTTCATATGCGCACACTTCTCTACTGACACATACAGACTTTCAAGTTCTTCTTAAAACCAATTAAACAGTATTCAATATTTTTTGTCACATTTGGCTTTCTTTTGTTTAACCTCTTTGAGGAAATAAGCATTCTTTGAAAAGTTCCTGAATGCTTAAAAAGATTCAGCTTGAACCTACTTTATTCTCTGCATCTTAAATAGTACAAAGAAATGCTGTGATATTATGGACCCATAATTATAGGGTCTGGGGGACAACCTGTCTCTTCTGGCATTCTGAATTCACTTCAGCTGCAATAATACAGACAATAAAAGTACTTACTGGCCAACCCTATCATTTTAATGAAATCTACACTTCAGGGTCTGTGGTGAAAAAGTGAGACTCGGAAGTGCTTATAAGCATAATATTTTTTCCCCTCTAAAGTTTATTGTGGCAGTGATGGTGTTGCTTTAAAGTGAATTCAAATTGGGTAGCTAACTACTAGCTTATTGTGTTAAGCAGGGGAATTAAAACTGAATAAGCCAGGTAGGAAAGGTCATTCCAAAAGTTTTATATCTAATGTATTTCAAAAATCAGAATTTAAGTGTGTGTGTGTGTGTGTGTGTGTGTGAGAGAGAGAGAGAGAGAAAGTGGTTTCTTTTTCTCCAGAAAGTGAATAATGTCATCGCTGATTTAATTAGCAAATTCTAGATGTGCTGACAAAGGAAATTTTCTTGGGAGATGCACTGTGTTGTGTCAGTGGTCTAAATGAATAGGCTGAGCTGAGTTCCTGGTAATAACAGATGAACAACACAACTCGCCAAACCTCAAACAGTGCATAAATCAATTTGCTGGGAATTAACCACTTGCTTCAAAATTAGGGGTTACTTGACAGGATTTCAGTGATTAGGTTGTCAGGGACCTGTATTTCTAGCTGGGATTTATCTATCATTGATATAAGTACATCCCCTTACAGGGAGCAGACGGAGTATGGGTAGCAGTTCAGAGCAACCAGGCCAGAGGAAGCATGGTTTTACTCTTTATTAGCACCAGACGGCATTAGGAGGTGGACAAAGGAGGTTAGAAAGGGACAATTATCACAAAGAAAATGTGCTGGCTTTGTGAACTGCTAATAAGGCCCAGGATATTACTAAGGGAATTGTGAATGAGTAGAAGAGTTTTAGAATACTTGCACATCACATGGCTCTTCTATGCAATAAGGAGCTTAACAGTTTGTTAAATGAGATGCCTAAAGATGTTCAATTATACAGAGAAATTAATGAAGAGCAGTAAGCCACTTGGAGGTCATTTCATCTCATGAAAGTTGAACGTTCATGTAATATATGCAGCCAGGGCTACCAATTTTATGATTAATCTTGTATTCCCATATACATCAGACAATGGCAGATGGGTGTTATCGAATGCATGGTAGAGAGCTGAGAATTTGGCACACGCATATCGATTAGATGCTATGGTAGAAAGAATAAAAAAGGATTATAGAATCATAAGGCAAAATGCTGAGACTGCCAGTGCTCAGCACCACTGAGGATTTTGCCGAGAGATAGTAGGCCAAGGGAATACCAATTGGGTTGCCGAGTACTTGGTAGGCCTACTTCCTATATCATTCCCACTGTACTGTACCTAGCCTATTTGTACATATCCCTTTCAAACTCCTCCTTTGGTAATCTGTTTCATTGTCCAAGTGCATTTATTGTTAAAGGTATTTTCTGAAGTTCTCCCAACTGGTTTTCCAAGCTGATCATCTAAGAGGTTGGCTCCCCAAACTCTTCAAGTGACAGAACTCCAGTCCACACGTTTATAACCCAAATCTTTCCTTTCAACACCATTTCCAGAGCCACCTCTCCTTTCTTTTCTCTTCTATGGACCTCCATATCAGTAGGTGCTTCAAAAATATCACCTATTCATTGCTCTTCTTCAGTTTCTTAAGGACACAGAGTTCTGAATTCAGGGACAAATTCTCTGCTGCTGTAAAATGTTGCCACTCCATTTAAGTCAACAAAATGCAAAGAATGTAAATAAAAACTTCCTTGAAAGCAATGGAGCAGCACTAATTTACAACAGCAGAGACTTTGGCTTTGCATTCTTAAACATCTCTGTCCGGTTTCTAGACAAGCTGTCTGTTCTAGTGTGGATAACAATGAGCAACTTCTTTCCTTTTAAGAGCTCATTCATTATCTGTATGCTTTCACAGGTTCTCCCTTCTGGGAGGTAGCATATTATCCTCCTATCCTTGCGTTACTTTTAGTACATTTGGTCAACCCTTTGCCTCACACCAATAAGACCTAGCACTTTCAACTCTTTGGAGTCTTGCTGTTTAGTACTCTCCCCATGATCCATTAGATCTCACTGTCATACCCCTGTTCTTTTTTTTCATCCAGAGTCTCTCTCTAGAGTTTTCCTCATTTGCCTTATCCAGAACTTGATCTCTCTCCATCTTAACCCTTTCTTATCCTTCTATTTGAACTAGTTCAGGAACACAATCTTCATGTTCTTTGTGTTTCCTGCTCCATCTCTTTGATCTCCTTCAAGAACTCCCAGTTACCTTGGTGTTTTCTGGGCCCTGGTTGTTGAACACTCCTTGATCTCTTACTTCTGTCTCTTCCTTTAGCAATAACTAATTCTTAGCCACTTGTTTCCATATATTTATCTCACTGGTTTACCTTAACTCCTTCATGTAGCCTCAGAATCTCACAGCCCCCATACGGAGCTTCCAGACAAGGCTTGTTGCACAGATCCCTTTTCCAGAACTTAAAACCAACAACACATAGGCAGATCACCAGCCTGCACCCTATATTCAACCACTTGCCTCTTAAGCTACCGCAAGCTGTCAAAGAAGAAACTTATAAATTTAGATAAATGTGCCTAGTCTCTTTTTAGTGACTCCACTTGACACTGATGAAAATTATGCACCCAAACCCTCCGATTTCAATGGAGGGAACAGAATCCTAAACATGAATTATCAAGATCTGAGCCTCTCGGATCATTCTAACTTGTTAGAAATCAAAGCCTGAAATTGTTCACTACATTTTTCCCTTCTCTTTGAAGCCAAAGTCTTCCTTATACACAGACACAAATGCTTCTTCATAGAGGTTGCAGAAATCTGCCAACAGAGAGACTGAACTGGCAGTAGCAGCAGTGAAAGTATGAGCACCTCCTCCTGGGGAAGTCATCCAATATGATCAGGGTCACAAAATCACAACCTTAAAATCATCAAAAGAATGGATACATCCTGTACCATTTTCTGTCCTCGTTATGGTCCCTGTCACGAGAACAAGGTGTCCCTGAATCTCAATATTTGAGATGCTGTCTGCTCATTCTCGTCAAATAATCCCTGTTCTTATGACAAAAGATTGTAAGTAACAGGAACAAAAATGGCCCCAAATGAAGCCATTCTCATGACAAAGACTATAATGAGAACAGAAAATGGCATAAAATCAATTCATTCTCATGACAACCTGAAGATTGTAATGAGGACACGAAAAACAGTCTGAAATTTATCAATTCTTGTGACAACCTTGAGACAGTAATGAAAGCAGCAAATGGTATGAAATTGGTCCACTCTCGTGATAGACACTGAAACAAAACCAGAAAATATCCTCACATTTATCCATCTTTTGACAACCCTGAGAGTGGAAGAAGAACCCAAAAGGTTAGGAAAATTAACCCATTCCTGTCACAAACAATCTGTTGAGTGTAATCACCAATTGTCCTTTTAAAATGGCACAACCAAGCAGAATATGAGGAATAGCTTTGTACTAGACTGTGTGAGTAATTAAGTTTCAGTACATATTTCCAAATAGCTTATATCTGGTTTAGCTACAAATTCAACAGAAGCTTAACATTTTCCTGATTTTCAAGACAGATGTTTAATGGTTGCAGACATAGGAATTAAGTATCCTGCACTGGGTGAAACATTGCATTTCCAAATGTTTTTCTTATAATTTTATTGAAAAATTCTGTTTGTATTCCTGTAGCACCTACAGGCCCCGAACAATGACTAGGCACCCAACCAATGTGCTAGGCACTGTACAAACACAACACAGAGACAGTCCCTACCTCACAGAGCTTACAATGTAAAACAAGAGACAACCCTTTCCTTCTCCACTCACACATGGGTGCATGCATGTGTGGCATTGCACTCCATATGTTTTATGGAAATATGCTTATGAGTGTAAATGTAATGTATCTGGAATATGCTTTATGCAAAAGGTCTCTTGTAAGGTGCCATTACAAAGCTTATAATCTACTGAGTGTGTTCATCCTATGTGTATGAATGTCTTGTTCTTGTATCTGAAGCTAGAAATATGAAGTCCTCTTGTAACTATGCAAAGTGAGGGCCACTGATGGTGGCTTGGAATCTTGATGGCGCCCATTAACCAGGACAATTGGTTGTGAATGGCTCTGTTTACTTACAAACCTTCCTGGGTCCCTGCAGGCCAGTCCTGAAAGAATGGAGAATGAGGTCTTATGGTGACATGTGATCATGTCACCTGGTACTGGAATTCATCTTAAACCTGGTGCTTTTCCATTTAGAAGGAGGGGTGGGGACCCAGAGAGACAAAAGATTCCCACCTTGTGCCAAAGCTATAAAAGGAGGTGGAACAGAACAAAGGGGGCTGATGGTCATGAGAAATCACCTAGTTACCACCTGAGCTGGAACTAACAAGGTCTATACCAGGGGAAAGGACTGGGCCCAGACTAAGAAGGAGTCTAGGCTGTGAAAGACGCTTATTGGAACATCTCTGTGGGTGAGGTTTACCTATATTCAGTTTCTTAAATGTATTAGGCTTAGATTTGCATGTTTTGTTTTATTTTGCTTGGTAACTTCCTTTGTTCTGTCTGTTATTACTTGAAACCACTTAAATCCTACTTTTGATACTTAATAAACTCACTTTTGTTTATAAATTAACCCAGAGTAAATGATCAATACCTGGGGGAGCAAACAGCTGTGCATATCTCTTTGTGTTACAGAGGGCAGACAATTTATGAGTGTACTCTGTATAAAGCTTATAAAGGGTAAACGGATTTATTTGGGGTTTGGATCTCATTGGGAGCTGGGTGTCTGGGTGCTGGAGATAGGTGACTTGCTGAGCAGTTTTTGGTTGAAGTCAGCTTTGGGGGCGTGGATCAGACCTGAGTCTCTGTTGCAGCAGGCTAGCATGTCTGGCTCAACAAGGCAGGGTTCTGGAGTCCCAAGTGGGCAGTGGAAAACGGGCTCAGAGGTAATTCCAGCACATCGGGTGACAGCCTCTAAAGGGACTCTGTAACCGAACCCATCACTGCATGCACAGACATCATATTGAAAAAGTTAATTTTCATGTTCACTTGCATAAAAGATAGGGAAAGGTACATGCTCAGGGACCCGATTTTCATTCTTTCATCCATGTAGCTAGGCCCCTAAATCAGGAATTAGGCATCAAAGTATTAGGAATCAATTTGGGGGACAGAAGAAAATGGGAAGGAGTATAGGGAGAAAAAAAAGCAGCAATGCAAGTGAAGAGCAGAAGGAATGGAGAAGAAGGAAAAGGGTGGGGAGAGGTGATCTGGTTGAGGTAAATGGATACTAGAAGGAAAGAGAGAGAGAGAGAGGCACAGGGGATGAAGAAGAGAAATAGAAGCAAAAATGCAGTAAAAGAGGAAGAAAAAGAGGTAAAATTGTCTGGAGCTAAAATACAAATGGAGGGGGAGTGGGATGTGAGCTGAAAGAAGTGAATAAGGAAATGTGAAAAGGGACGTGAAACCTGGGCAACTCCAAGTAATGCAAATGGAAGGCAAGAAGCTGAGTAAAGACATATGCACTGAGCTTGGAACTTAAATCACAGTGAATGCAATGATAAGCTGTTTCATTATTTCTTGAAAGCCACATAAAACCAGTTGCATTCTCTCACTAGAGCTAAAAACCTGATGTTTGAGAGAAGGCCTCTTACTTTGCCAATGGAGTTGTGTTGCCACAATTAATTGCGCTTTTGTTTTGTGCCTGCAAATGGTGTGGTTTAATGACAAAACTACTTGGTTGCACCTGCTGCTCAGTGCCTGGAAGGCTAACTTCTATCATTTGTGCCCACAATTAAAGTTGCTGGAATTAATCTTAGGTTCAGAATGGAACCCCATAAAATCAGCGGCTGGGTTGAGCTCCATTTAAAAACGGATCCCAAACTCTTTGGCTGGCACCTGACATATGGCCTTTGTTTCTGTGAATTTAGTGTGTGTGTGTGTGTGTGTGTGTGTGTGTGTGTGTTTAAACTACTCAAGCAAAATATAGGAAAGATCAGTAGAAAGAGAAAATCATTTTGAAGTCCCCTGCTATAAAAGTCAGTGTCTCCCAGAGTGGACAAGCCAGCCCTTCAAAAAGCGTAAATGCTTAACCTCCGTCAAGTAGGATCAAAGGGCAGCATGCTGGATTGCTGGACAAGGTCCAGAGCGGGAGAACGTGTCAGCATGTGCATATGGGAAATATGCCGAGGCCTTCTCCTTAGCTCCCAGTACATTTTTCTAGTCACTTTTCAGATTTAAAGTCTATTGGCACCTGCACTCCTCTTTGGGGGTTCTTCACAATGTGCTATAGTATAAACTTAGTCTTCATTTAAAAATAAATCCACACCTCCCCTTTAATGGGGTATGTCTCTTTAAAAAAATATCAGTTGTTCCAGTCATTGTGGCCCCACTGCCAGCTTTATGCCTTCAACTAATGTGCTTCTCCAGGAACAGTCTTTAAATGAGAAGTTACGGCTGCTTTTCTGATTGAAACAAACTAGTGTTGATTGCTGATCAGCCATCTGTAAAGGAGGGCATCTCAGGAAGGATATGAGCTAATGAAAAAATGGACCTGATTTGAAAGTGTGATGTGCTTCATGCCACAGGCCGGTCTGAGTGGCATGAGATTATATCAGTGCAAGTGAGAGGTAGATTGAGAATAAGTAACTTCTGTCTTAAAGATTAAATGGCAAATTTGCTATTAAATGTGAAAGACATAAAATGGAATTAACGCTTTGAGGGTGTTAGCTGTGGTTATATACACTCTGCAAATGGCACTTCTATCCTGTCACTTGCATTGTCAAATGGCACACTCTTCTCATTGCGGCTCAATTAATACTCATTCAGAAGTATCAATTAAAGAAATGAGAAATGAAGCGTTGACCCTTAGCAGGCGCCTACACATCACCCACTTCAGAGGCATGTTTCGTGTGGCATTACTTCTCCAAATGACCTTTGTAACTGGTAAAATATTATTGATGAAATCATTAGGTTTCTCAGTCACCAATTGATAATTCTCATCTAGGTTGCCTGGCGCTGATAACATTACCCTTGTTGTAAGTAAGAGACAGAGTACAGGGATGGAGGTATGTGGGGTTTTCTAGGTGATCCTGCATGTTATGTCTTGCTTTTCCAAAACCATTTATAGCACAACCAAATAGGCTGTGATGATCTAATGAAAAAGAACATTCACTTTTAACTGTAGCTGCCATGCTTTATTGTGTGTGATGTGTTGTCCTGAACTTTATTGTGTTATGTCTCATTGTTATACAGCACCCTGCTGTATGCTTGTGATATGTGACATGATATAATGGGACATAAGTAAAGATTGGGCTGAGATGAAACATTTGGATCCAAATCTGGATTTTAACCCCCCCCATCCAAATTTTGTTTTGCAGGGGCAGATGGATCTGGATTTTGTTTTGGTTGATCATAAAGATAGGGTCCAGGCACAGAATCCAAACTGGATATTGATCTGAATTTTAAGTACCCCAAAGTTCAGGGGTATTTAGATCCAGAGTTTAGGACATCAAATGCATCCTATCTAGACAAAAGCAATCAAATACAGAGCAACTAGTAAAATAAAACATGCTTATTTTTGGATTGCATTTGTACCATTCACTCTTTTTTACTAACCGAACTAATTTTATTCTGAAACTCCATCTGATTCAGATCCCTCTAAAGTGAATCACTTTCTCAGTACCACTACCCTGTATAACCAAACCCTTAGACACCTGGTTATTTTATTATTTCCACAAAAACCCTTTAGATAATATGGGTTTTGTGGCATATATGTGTATGCTTTGTGTCAGTTGCTTACCTTGTTTTACTGTTTGTATCAACAGCTGTATAATGTTTAATGTTAAATATTTTCCAGTAGGACTGTAAATATAAAAAACTAATTTGGTTGATGAATTTATTCCACCCAAGAGTGAAAGATTAGTAGCACTAACTTGATCATAGTGCTAGCAGGCTTCCCCACTTGACTTTTGGCATGGTGTTAACTCACAAGTCATTTTCATTTTTGCCCTAAGATAGGGATGATAGGTCTCCAGTATTAAAAGGCCAGTGAGCTAACACTGGATCTTAACATTTTCTTCCTATACCATCAATCCCAACAGTCCTCCTTTCAGACTGAATGCCCCAACAGTGTGTGTGTGGAGTGCTGTAGCTGTGTTGGTCCCAGGATATTAGATTAACAAGGTGGGTAGGAAAATATTTTGGCTCAGTAAAAGATACTGCTTCATGCCCCTTGCTCTTAACACTGGTAGGCTGAGATTTTCAATGTCATTTAAGGGATTTGGACTCTGAAGTCCCATAATTAATTATTATTATTGATTAATTACCTTACCACCTAGGAACCCTAGTCCTGGACCAGGACCCCATTGCACTAGGTGCTTTTTAAACCATAGAACAAAAAGACAGTCCCTGCCCCAAAGAGCTTACAATCAAAGTGAAATTATTGAGAGCTCAGTGTCCAAATTAATTAGGTAGCTTTGAAAATCTCATCCATAATGTTTATCTAAGGGTGTCTAAGAATAAGCTTACCAGTGCAGCAGATACGTCAGTAGAAATGAGGTGCTCAAGTACTATGATTGGGCCAAATAACTACATGGGTGGATAGATGAAAATGATACGGCTTAACTGTATACTAATCAATGAAAACTCCAGACAATACATGGGTGATGACTGGTGTGGCAGTCCTTACTATCTAAAGGCCAGATTCTGTCACTCATGCATGCTAATTAGTGCCCTACTAAGTGAGTAACTCCATTACTATCAAAATCATTGCTACCATGGTCAATGGGGATACTTGCTGAATAAGGTATGGTACTAACCAATGTGAGTAATGGGGGGACAGAATCCATCTGTGAATAAAGGCCACCTGCATAATCCAAAACTATCCAGTTAAGAGATGAATAGCACATTGTATTTATCCTTAATTCACCCCATTGTGTGTATGCATTATGAGAGAGTCTTTAATTATGTGATCACAGACTGGATCATGCTCTGGGAGTGAATCAGGGCTGTGTAGTGAAGGAAGCCGTCAATAGGACCACGTGCCTCATTTGCTGCAGCAGTTGGAAGGTGTATAGTGAATGAGGAAGGAAACCGCAGGAAGAGAAGGAGGGTTTCATGGTTAATACATTTGAATGTTGCCCTGCGGAACTGGATTCTGTCCCTGTCTCTGCCACAGAGTTGCTCATAGAAAAGGAATAGATAATGAGACAGAAAATATCACATTGCATCTATATAAATCCATGGTATACCCACATCTTGAATACTGCATGCAGATCTGGTTGCCCCATCTCAAAAAAGATATATTGGAAGAGGTACAGAAAAGGGCAACAAAAATTATTAGGGGTATGGAACAGCTTCTATATGAGGAGAGTTTAATAAGACTGGGACTTTTCAGCTTGGAAAAAATGACTAAGGGGGGGATATGACTGAGGTCTATAAAATCATGAATGGTGTGGAGAAAGTAAATAAGGAAATGTTATTTACACCTTCTCATAACACAAGAACTAAGGGTCACCAAATGACATTAATAGGCAGCAGGTTTAAAACAAATGAAAGGAAGTATTTATTTACACAACACAGAGTCAGTCTGTGGAACTCCTTGCCAGAGGATGTTGTGAAGGCCAAGACTACAACAGGGTTCAGAAAAGAATTAGATAAATTCATGGAGGAAAGGTCCATCAATGGCTATTAGCCAGGATGGGCAGGGATGGTGTTCCTAGCCTGTGTTTGCCAGAAGCTGGGAATGGGCAACAGGGGATGGATTGCTTGATTACTACCTATGTTCATGCCCTCTGAAGCACCTGGCATTGGCCACTGTCAAAAGACAGGATTAGATGGACCTTAGGACTGACCCAGTATGGCTGTTCTTGTTTAAGCTAAACTTTTCACAGGTTGCCTTGGAGTATTCCTCATGTTCTGGGTACCCAATGTGTGACACCTGAGGTCTGATTTTCAGGAGTGCTGGGCACTGGCAACTGCAACTGAGGTTAATGGGAGCTCTGCTCTGAACATAGAAAGTACTATAAGAATGCTAAATACTCTCGATAATGAGACTAAGGTCTTCTCAAACTGAGCACCCAACATTAGTTAATACATTTGACAATTTTGGCTTTAATCTCTGTTTCTTAGTTCCCCCCATGAAAAATAGGGAAAATAATATCACCTCACCTCACAGTGGCATTTTGAAGATAAATTCATTAATGTTGGTAAAGAGCTAGAATACTATCATGAAAGCACCACAGAAAAGTGCATATGGTACTAAAACTATATTCAGTACAGAGTTTGGATAGAGTGCAGTAAATATTGCAAGTGAGGATAAAAAGAAATAGCTATCCATTTAGTCAGCACCATCCAGCCTGTGTACTGAATGAAACTGAGGTCCTGTAGAAAAATAACATGCCATCACGTAATTGAAGATATCATAACTAAGTTTGCGAGTTTGTCACCGAGGTCACGGATTCCATGATTTTCCAAGACCACTGTGACTTCTGCAGCAGCCGGTGTGGCTGGCCGGGGGCTGCCTGAGCAGCTCGGGTGGCCCCCAGACTAGCCGCACTGGCCGATGCTAGGGCAGTCTCGGGCCACTGCACCCTCCTCCCCAGCAGCAGCAGGAGTTGATGCGTAGGAAGAGGTGAGGGCTCTGGGTAGAACTTACCTCAGGGGGGCTCCCCAGAAGTGGCAACATCCCTCAGCTCCTATGTGGAGGTGTGGCCAAGCAGCTCTGGCCCGCCTCCACCTCCACTGCCTCTGCCTGCAGGCACCACCCTCGCAGCTCCCATTGGCCATGGTTCCTGGCCAATGAGAGCTTCGGAGCCGGCGCTCAGGGTGGAGGCAGTGCGCAGAGCACCGCACCTAGAAGCTGAGGGAGGGGGATGTCACTGCTTCCGGGGAGGCGAGAAGTGGGGTAGGAAGCCTGCCAGCCCTGCCAACCCCCACTCCTAGCACCAGCGGGGGTCCCAGGCCATGCACTGTACCCCCCACCCAAGCACCTGCGGTGCCCCCCAGCTTTCCCCCCTCCAAGATTTAGTCAGGGGTATATAGTACAAGTCATGGACAGGTCACGGCTGTGAATTTTTGTTTACTGCCCGTAACCTGTCCATGACTTTTACTAAAAATACCCGTGACTAAAACGTAGCCTTAATCATAACACGTGTGCACAAGGCATTTCCTAACTTTTGAGTGCTTGATTTGGCAACTTGAATGTTCTTTTAATGTATTTTTATGTAATACACATTTAGCATTTAGTAGGTGCTAATGAGTAGGATTGAGAGACCTTCCTCTCTGTTTCGAAGCATGATATATTGCATGTAATGTCTACATTAGCTCATATGTGCTTTATGGTTGTAATAATATCTGGAGGTATTCAGTATCAGAAAACTGATTATTTATGGAGGGAGACAAATGACAGCATATCTTTTAAATAAGTTAAATATTCTTTTCTTGTTCCTGGAGGTACCATTGTAGGGCGTGGTAGAGCAGCTGCTATTGGCTCTCCCAGGGATGAAGCAGATAGATATTGCTGCATTACACTCATTTCCCAGAAATACCCCTCCCCCCTGCCCGCGCTGAGGGTGAAAGCGTAAAAGAATGTGAAGGTGAAACTTAAAATGTATATGAATGTTCCTTTCATCTAAGAGAGGACAACTAACGAACCAGCTGGAACACAGTATTTTCTTTGCAGGTGTTCCATCAGCTTTATAACGACACATCTTGGAATAGGAGAGTCACAGTGGACTCTCTTGCTTAACTGTCGTCATCACTTACCATTTGCAGAATGGAAGGTTTTCTGATCCTGTGTCCCTGTGCATGACTCACCATTATTCCCTGTACGCGAGGGAGAGTGCCTCTTAAACAGCATAGTCTCGTCATCAAAGCCCCGTGTTCTATGTGGCATGTAAGACCCAAATGAAGTGGCAAGCTCTACACGACCACCCCGCTTCCATTTTAGGGCCAGAGCTGCACAGAATATTGCTATTATGGCAAATTAAGGAATTATGCAGCCATGTTAATTGGTTATGAAATCACCCGATAACCATCAGTTTTGGTGAAATCATTTTAAAAATGACATCACAAAATGAAAATCTAGAATGACTGTATTATATTTACTTGCATCCTAGCTGAGGCATAACACTCCTGTGCGTCTCAGGTGCAGCGTGAGCAAGGAGGCATTTTGATTTGTATGGCCAGCTGGGGATAGGCAAGGAGGATTACAAGTGGAGGTGGCTAAATTTCAGAACTCCCATGCTGCATATTCCTGTGGCATTTTGGACCTGTGCAATGACTGTTGCTTTTCCGCGCTGCAGAGTTTATAAATTGTGGCTTGAGTGATATTTTGCTCCAGTAGGGCTTAGGAAGACACTGAGAGCAACCCTTCACCCCCACAAAAGTGACTCTGCTTTCCTATCTCAAGGAGATAGAAGGACACGTTCCTCTTGTCTCTGCTGCTGTCCTGAACTTCAGATCTGCCTCCTGCTGTTTACCCTCTGTCCTTTTAGGGGCAGCAGCATAGGAACAGGCTCAAGAAACCCCCAGGGAACTTTCCCCGTTGGAAGAAAACACAGAAAAAAGAGGAGGAAGGCAAAATGGTTGGTGGCTAATAGCTCCTTAAATCAAGACACTACGACTTGATACTGAGATACATAAATCTAGGCTTTATTGATTGGGTTGCACTATATGAGAAGCCACCCAGCATTCCTGAAGCCTTATCCCAGTATTCACTGGGATGGATTACCTGGTGACGATCTCCTCTTAGTTGGTCCAAAGTGCTGATGAGGAATGTGAAGGGATCCGGTTAGGGCAGTAATCTGGGACTCAGAATATTTGGGTTCTGTTCACAGCTGTGCCACAGACTTCTCGTTGTAACCTTGGTCGAATCTCTTAAATTCTCTACCTCAGCTTCTCAATTGTAAAATGATGATGATAATACTTTCCTACTGTTGCCCATGTTCTAATCCCAGAACAATGGGTCATAAATGGAAGAATCCATTTAGGGAACCTTCAGGTAGCTTTGTGTTATTCACAGGGATGAATTGCCAAAGGCAGAAAGAAAAACAAGACGTGCAAATAAGTTTGAGGGAGCTGCACAGACTTGTAATAGAAAGATTCTGGTCTAGGGAGGGTCTATACAGCACACTCCTTAGGGTGGTGTATAGTGCACGTGCACTGCACATACCCCTAGCACAGGTATAAAGAGCAGTGTTGAGGGTGAGGCACTGCTGAGATGAGCAAAGAGATACCTGATCCTCTGGGTATGTGCCCTATATGGTTCTCTACATGTCTAAGCAGTGCCTCCCCATTCTACCAGTGTTGGAGCCTTTTCCTACCACAGGGAGCTTCTGGAGCCTTTGCCCACCACAGGAAAAGACTCCAGCAGTGGGGAAAGGATCTGGCAGCTCAAAAAGGATTTGCCAGAGCTTTTCACTGACATGCAGCTACATACCACAGTGTGGATGCAGCCTACTTTTCACTGCAGCATGTAGTTACATACACCCTACATGACACTACCAGTGGTGTGCAGTGTAGATATAGACCTAGTTTGCTGGCTAGATTCTTTGGATTTATCAAATCAAGCTGGGGCTTGGTTGTTTCCCCTGCATCCCACCAGGGTTATATTAATAGATCTGATGGATGTTGGGACTGGCAATCATCTATCTGTGGTTGTTTTTTAATTGTCATACAGTGCTTTGCTGTCAGTGTGATAGGCATCTTATAATTACTTAAGATAGATGGATTGATGGATAGATGTTCCTAACCTTGAACCTTCTGTAGCTGGCTTGAGATGCCTGCACTTTGCATGAAGCCAGTAGTGATCCATACTAATACACAAGGTGCAAAAATCTATGTGAACCTTACTGACCTTCCTCTACTATCACGGAATCCTAGAATTGCAGGACTGAAAGGGACCTTGAGAGGTCATCTCGTTCAGTTCCCTGTACTCGAGGCAGGACTAAGAATTATCTAGACCATCCCTGACAAGTGTTTGTCTAACTTGCTCTTAAAAATCTCCAATGACTGAGATTCCACAACCTCCCTAGGCAATATATTCCAGTGCTTAACCATCCTGACAGTTAGAAAGTTTTCCCTAATGTCCATCCTGAACCTCCCTTGCTGCAATTTAAGCTCCTTGATTCTTGTCCTATCCTCAGAAGTTCCTCCTTCTTGTAACAACCTTTTATGTACTGGAAAACTGTCATCATGTCCCCGCTCAGTCTTCTCTTCTTTAGATTAAACAAACCCAAGTTTTCAATCTTCCCTCATAGGTCACGTTTTCTAGATCTTTAATCATTTCTGCTGCTCTCCCCTGGACTTGGTGAAATGTGATGCCCAGAACCAGAGAGAATACTCCAGCTGAGGCCATATCCGTGCGAAAGAATTACTTCTCATGTCTTGCTTACAACACTCCTGCTAATACATCCCAGAATGATGGTTTGGGTTTTTTTGCAAGAGTGTTGCACTGTTGACTCATATTTATCTTTTGATTCACCATGGCCCCCAGATCCCTTTCCACAGTACTCCTTCCTAGGCAGTCATTTCCCATTTTGCATGTGTGTGATTGATTGTTCCTTCCTAAGTGGAGTACTTTGCATTTTTCCTTATTGAATTTCATCTTATCTACTTCGGATCATTTCTCCAGTTTGTCCAGATCATTTTGAATTTTAATCCTACCCTACAAAGCACTTGCAACCACTCCCAGCCAGGTATTGTCCACAAACTTTGTAAGTGTACTCTCTGTGCCATTATCTAAATCATTGATGAAAATACTTAACAGAACTGGACCCAGGACTGATCCCTGCGGGACCCAACTGGATATGCCTGCCCAGCTTGACTGTGAACCACTGATAGCTACTCTCTGGGAATGGTTTATGAACCAGTTACGTACCCACCTTATAGTAGCTCCTTGAAGATGTATTGGCCAAAGGTGGTATTAGAATGGGGTGAATAACTCAAAAAATATCTGCAAATAATTGTTTGAATAAAACTTTGAATTTGTTTTGTCTGTGTTTGTGCTCCCTTTCTGTTTCATTTTCCATGAATGGTCTTGTGAATGACTTGACTTGTAGGAATGGTCATGGAAACAGCATATTTTAAGCAACTACTGGGGAATATTTTCAGAAAATAAACTTTAAACTCATAAAAGTGAGTATCATTACCAGCAACCTGAGTCTAAGAGCTAGGCTTAACCAATCAAGGAGCAGAAACAATAGCATGTGATTTATGTGTCCAGTCAAAAGTAACCCAAACTGCGTGTGTAGAAGCTTCAGAACAAGAATTATTAGCAGAAATTATTCATTGTGGATCATTCTGAGTAATGAGCAAATCTGAGAAAATAACGAACTGCATACAGACAATTTTCATAGAAGAAAAATAGAAGCTAAAATTCATCACATTCTTTGTTACAAATTATTTGCTCTGCTCTGGCTGTTGGTATAACAGAGTCTGGAGCCCGACACTAACAGAATAATTAAAATATTAAAATGGCTCAATTTTAATCTTTGATCACGTCTTGATCTCTTTGAAGAAATGTCATGTTTACTCATGATTCATAATAAAGAAAAGTAGAAATGTCATTGTTAGAAGCACTGTTTTCACTGTGTCTCACATCAAGATTTGCAGGCAAACCATTACTCGCACTTTCTTTTTAACTTTGTAGGTGTATGTTTATCAGAAGAACTGAGGCCCACCTTTTCAAAACTGGGGGATATTCTCATATGGGAAATCAGAGCCCTTGTATACACACTAGCTAATTTTGGGGATGATGCTGTCTGATCTCCAGCACTCTCTCTTGCCCTTCGAAGCCGGTCTACAAATTTTATTGCACCTGGAGGTTATTTATGGTAATACATTCTAGTATACTAGTATTATAGTGTATTTTGTAAAAGAAATGATGCCTTAGTATCAGGAGACTGCACTTCAACAATCTGCTATGAACTCCTAGTTGATAAATGGGGAAAGTTACCTCCTTCATCCCAGTTTTGCCAATTAGTGAAATGAGATTTACGGTGGGTCTATACTACACACTCTTGCTGCTGAAAGGTACATCTGTATAAAGCCACCACAGTTAGTATATCACTTGTGCATATATTGTGCATGTGCATACTTGGGTCCTTCTGTCATCACTGCACACACTCACCAGGAGTGCTTGTACTGATGTGCAGTGCACCATGGGTAGATATTCAATGTGCAACTCACCACTGTTTGCGCGTTGTATTTTGGGAAGTTTTGGCAATATATGGTGGGGCAGAAATGAATTGTGCAGGGGTGACGGAGTCAAGTATCCATCATGCAATTTCTCCACACCATAATGTCATCTCTATCCCATAATTTTAGTGCCTATTTTAAAAATCCCACAAACCCACCTGGGACTTGTTGCCATCCATCATCTCTGACAAGCCTGAAGTCTGCACTGTTGTCATGAGCATTGCAAGCAGAGGATGCATGATCCTCTGGTATTTGCAAAGCCTCAAGGAGAGCCATAGAGGACATAACTGTTTCCTGGAGAGCTGTGGGACATAGCGAGAACCAATTCAAGGTTCTGGGTGACCTTCACAAAGCAGCTGCCAAGGGGGAAGTGCTGCTTCTCTGCCCCAGAAATGAGCACTGACTGGTGGGATTCCATCACAATGCAGGCTCGGGACTATGAACATTGGCTGCAGAACTTTCAAATGCACAAGGCCACGTTCCTGGATCTGGGTGCGGAGCTCGCCCCCCCTTCCCTCCCCGCCAGTGCAGGGACACCAAAATCAGAGCTGCACTGATGGTGGAGAAGCGAGTAGTGATTGCTCTATGGAAACTTGCAATGCTGGATTGCGTCCCCTCAGTGGGATATCATTTCGGAGTTGTAAAATCCACCATGGAGCTGTTGTCACACAAGTGCACAGGGCCATTAACAGTCTCCTGCTATGCAGGAGGGGGTGACTCTCAACAATGTGCAGGACAAAATGGATGGCTTAGCAACAATGAGGTTCCAGAATTGTGGTAAGTGATAGCATGTATATCCCTATTTTGGCACCAGACCACCTTGCCAGATAGTAGCTCAACAGAAAAGGCTATTTTTCTATGGCAGGGGTTCCCAAACTTGGTTCACTGCATATTTAGGATAAGCCTCTGGCGGGCCGCGAGACGCTTTGTTTACCTGAGCATTCACAGGTATGGCTGCTTGCAGCTCTCAGTGGCCATGGTTTGCTGTCCCCGGCCAATGGGAGCTGTGGGAAGCAGTGGCCCAGCCTGCTCCGCTTCCCGCAGCTCCCATTGGCCAGGAACAGTGAACCGCGGTCACAAAGAGTTGCAAGCGGCCGTACCTGCAGACGCTCAGGTAAACAAAGCATCTCGTGGCCCGCCAGGGGCTTACCCTGAACAAGTCACAAACCAAGTTTGGGAACCCCTGTTCTATGGTAATGCTAGCACTTAGGGATCACTGGGAATGCTTCACTGACATAAAGGTAGGCTGGTCAGGGAAGGTGCATGACACTCGCGTCTTTAAGAACACAAGACTGTTCAGAAAGCAACAAGCAGGGACTTACTTTCCCAACCAGCAGATTACCACTGGCAGTGCTGGAAATACCAGTAGTGATTCTGGAAGACCCAGACTACCTCTTACTATCCTGGCTCATGAAGCTGTACACCTGCCATCTCAAAAGCACCAAGAAAAGATTCAGTGACTGGCTCATGTAGTGTGGTGTACTGTGCTCGACCTGGCCCTGGAGTTTTGGGCCTGTTAGGAATTATGTGATGGTTGGTATCACTGACAACGCAAGTATTAATTTTGTGGTGCTTGTTGTACATTTACGATTATTACACCGTCTTTGTCACTGATCCTATGAGTTGTGTCACAGTGTACAATAACATGTAAGTGGGTGCTTTCGCTACCACCAGGCATTCTGCAACATATGTTGGGAACTAATAAAGATGAATTATTTTCAAAACAATAGTTTTATTGAGTAATGAAAACACTTCAAAAATTCAGGGCAAGTTGAAAGCAAATACATTATAAACTTAATAAATTTATGGAACTGAGCTAGGAGAAAGAATATTCATGTCCATTTTAGCTACACATATACTGACCTGTGAGAGACATGGTTGATGTATGTGAAACTGTGGTTATCCTTAATGTCGCCGGGAGTGGAATGGAAGGGGTATGGATGCAGCCCCAGACATCATGTGGCATGTTGAGGGAGGACTGTAGGGAGGTGCTATACTAGAGTTCTCCATGGACTGCAGAGGGAGGCAAGCCCAGCATTGTTGAACCTGAAAGTCCATAAGTCTCCAACATCTGTGTTTGCTGCTGGAGAAGCCCCACTATGTCCTAGTGCATCTCCGTCTCCTTTTCCTGCTGGGACTCCTGGGCCTTTCTTTTCCCTTCTCAAAATGGTCTTCAGTATTTATTCTCCAGACCTTCTGTTCAGTCTGATGCAGCACTGGCTTGCAGGATCTTGGCAAACATGTCACCTCGAATCTCTCTCTTTCTCCTCCTTATCTGACTCAGGCAGTCCACGGATGTGGAGGAGGAACCCGTCAAGGCTGCAATGGCAGCAGCTACAGATAAAACACAGAGATACCATGTCAGTATACTCACAGTGGAAAGTGAAAGTTACGATGCAGAACGCCCTCCCTTGCTCCCCTAAAGGCATGAGGGAAATGAGGAAGGAATTGCTCAGTTGCATGAAATGACGACGACGATGATGATGATAGGGCAATTGCATTGAATAGTGGCAGTGGTGATTTTAGCTGGTCTCTCACTCCTTTGGGTAACAAAGGCACAGAGAGTGCAGCTGCTGCTGGCCACCTGGGCCTGTATGCTGGTAGCCTGTTTACTGCAGTAGTGCCTGCCAAAGTTATTGCCGAGTGGCATAGGAAAGTATCCTGTTGCTGAGGAAGAAATAAGGCTGCCATCCCTAGGAACCTCCAGGAGAGGATTGCAGAGTCCCCTCATGAAAGTTTCACAGCGACATCTCAGGAGGATTCAAGGGACATCCCTATGTACATAAACAAACTGCTCCACAGCCCCTCCCACCTGCCTAACTCTACAGGGGAATGAAAAGCAGGTAACAACTCTGCCCCTCAAGGTTGTACCGCTACCTCTTCTGCTATGAATGAACAGTGAAAAGTTGATAGCTGTGTCCTGCCAAGTTAAAGGTGCCATCATTGTAATGGGAAATACACGTACACACTTAGCTGAGGTTCCTTCCCCTGCATCGGGCTCGCCTATGCTCAACTGCAAGGACTGACTGGGCTGCAGTGGCATCTCAAACAGGTCCTGGCTCATGGTATAGCTGGACCTCTGGTCACATGTCCCTCATCCTCACTGTTCAGGGCAGGAGTCTGAGTCTTGGGCTCCTCAGAAGTATCCTGTGTGAGGGGCTGTCCCCCAAGTAAGACGTGCAGCTCTTTGTAAAAGCAGCACCAGATTACCTGTTGGCTGTCCTGGCCTTCCGATACGCTTGCTGCAGTTCCTTCACTTCCGGGTGGCACTGCTACTGATCCCTGTCATATCCCTTCTCCTGCATCCCGCAGGCAATCTGATCGTGGATGTCCATGTTTAGAGGGCTGGTCCATAGCTGTGCTTGCATAGCCTCTTATCTCCACAGGCCCAGGAGATCAAAGATCTCCTGTCTACTCTAGGCTGGAGCACATCTGGAGCGTGTAGCTAGCATGGTCAGCTGGGCAGTTGCAGACAACAGTGGAGAGCTGCTAGGTGTGCTCACCAAGCTGGACAATCAAGAAAAGACATTTCAAAAATTCAGTGTTTTAAAGTGGGGGTGAGGGTTCTGGTCTCCATGACCCCTGGGCAGTGGAATTAACAATTGTGATCAGAGCGGTCAGTGTCAGTCAGTGTGGGACAGCTGCTGGAGGGCTGTTAGGGCTGATATTGGTAACGCTGTGTCTACATTTGTGCTGCATTGACCTCGGATCAATGACCATCAACCATGGCTCAATGCTGCTTGGGGAGATGATGTTACTATGTCGGACTAAAGGAGATCTTACGCAGTGGGAGATGCATTTAAGTGTAGATAAATGCACAACTAGATTGACACAATGTGGCTTACATTGACCTAACTTGGTAGTGTACACAGGTCCTCTGTGTGGTTCTCTTGTATTGGCATTGTGATACAACAGGGCCAGAGAGCAGCAAGAGAGTGATAGATGGGAGGTATATAAGCCCTAGGATGATAAGAGCCTTATTCCCTGTGGATTAAGGAGAGGTTACTACAGGGTAATTAGAGCACCTGATGCCAATTAAGGCCCCACCTGAGACCTAATAAAAACCCCTGCTTCAGGAGATGGGAAGGAGAGCTGACTGTAGTTTAGAGGAGTACTGGTGTTGACCAGAGGATTAGAGAACCAGGGATACGGAGACCTTGCCCAAGCAGGGAGGGACTCCCCCAGCACAGAGGTCTGAGAGAAACCTGGCCCAAGGGGAAAGAGGGTAAGAAGCCTGAAAAGCTGAAGGGGCTGGGACTGGAGGAGGGGGTGAACCGGGGTCTTTCCCCTCCACTCCCCTTCTCTCCCTCTCCAGGGCACTAGCGGAGCCCAAGAATAGGGGCCAGGGTAGCGCCCTGACCCTCCACACTAAGGAAAAGCACGGGAATCACCACAATAACATCCATCATTTTGCCACAGCATATACATAAAGTCATATTCTGATTGCAGTTACATTGGCATTATTGTACTGAAGTCGGTGACGTTACTTCCAATTAACCTGAGTATAACTGAGATCAGGATAGTGATGGGACGCAACTGAACAGTGTCACCACATTTAGGAGCAATTAGTCGTCCAGTAGAAATAGTGGGGACAAACATCCTAATTAGTTTCAAGATAGAGTTTGATAAGTTTATGAACAGGATTGTGTGACATGGTGGCCTGCACTAGCAGGGGACTGAATGTGCAGACCCAGGAGATCCCTCCCAGTTCTATGTTCCTAATTAGCTTCATTAATAACAACAATACTCAAAAAAGTAACATATTCTCTGTCCCAAAAAACCTCAAAACAAAACCAAAAATCTCCCAATCATCCGTGAGGCTTAATTTAAAAATTCCATTCCAGATAAATATTTGAAACTTTAAAAACACTAATGCCCGTACTGTACTTGCGCTACATTGATGACATCTTCATCATCTGGACCCATGGAAAAGAAGCCCCTGCGGAATTCCACCATGATTTCAACAATTTCCATCCCACCATCAACCTCAGCCTAGACCAATCCACACAAGCGGTCCATTTCCTGGACACTACTGTGCTAATAAGCGATGCTCACATAAACACCACCCTATACCGGAAACCTACTGACCGCTAAACTTAGCTACATGCCTCCAGCTTTCATCCAGGACACACCACATGATCCATTGTCTACAGCCAAGCTCTACGATACAACCGCATTTGTTCCAACCCCTCAGACAGAGATAAACATCTACAAGATCTCTATCAAACATTCTTACAACTACAATACCCACCTGCTGAAGTGAAGAAACAGAAACAGAAGAAACAGAGCCAGAAGAGTACCCAGAAGTCACCTACTACAGGACAGGCCCAACAAAGAAAGTAACAGAATGCCACTAGCCATCACTTTCAGCCCCCAACTAAAATCTCTCCAGAGCATTATCAAGGATCTACAACCTATCCTGAAGGACGACCCAGCACTCTCACAGATCTTGGGAGACAGGCCAGTCCTTGCCTACAGACAGCCCCCCAACCTGAAGCAAATACTCACCAGCAACCACATACCAGACAACAAAAACACTAACCCAGGAACCTATCCTTGCAACAAAGCCCATTGCCAACTGTGTCCACATATCTGTTCAGGGGACACCACCACTGGGCCTAATCACATCAGCCACACTATCAGAGGCTCGTTCACCTGCACATCCACCAATGTGGTATATGCCATCATGTGCCAGCAATGCCCCTTTGCCATGTGCATTGGCCAAACTGGACAGTCTCTACGTAAAAGAATAAATGGACACAAATCAGACCTCAAGAATTATAACATTCATAAACCGGTCGGAGAACACTTCAATCTCTCTGGTCACTTGATTACAGACATACAAGTGGCAATTCTTCAACAAAAAAACTTCAAAAATAGACTCCAACGAGAGACTGCTGAATTGGAATTTATTTGCAAACTGGACACTATTACATCAGGCTTGAATAAAGACTCGGAGTGGATATGTCATTACACAAAGTAAAACTATTTCCCCATGTTTATTTCCCTCCACTACTGTTCCTCACACGTTCTTGTCAATTGCTGGAAATTGTAAGCAAAAGAAAATGTGCATGCTCTTAATATCAGGAAAAAGTGAGCAGCAGGTGTTTGCACACCAGCACATCTGTGCAGAAAATGCTCATTTAAATCCAGATTAAATATACAGTTTTGAAGCCTGACCTTTCTGAGTAATTAAAGATTTCTCCTGGTGTATGGCTTTTGTAGATAAGCTAAGATAGTGAAGTGAAGAAAATCTTTAATGGCAAACATTGGAAATGTGGAATTTTTCCTCATGCATTTTGTTGTTGCTGAACTGGACATTTCCTCAGTCTCCATCACATTTTATGCTAATTGTATGTTTGTGATATAGAAGGTTACAGTGCAGAAGATAGATTCCCAAGACCAGTGAGAATATGGGGAGGGCCTGAAGATAAAAAGCCCTGAGAACACATATGGAAGTAGCCCTGCCTAATGTTATAGGGAGAGTAGGGAGGCACAGGCATTCACACAAATGCCTCTGCCAAGAAATGGGCAACAGGCAAAGAAGAAAACCTATAATATAGTATAAACCAAATTATATTGTCACTTCTATCCATCTAGTTTCTTATACTGGCACCCATCACCATAATGCCTGACCACATTCTTCCATTCCTTTGTAGCCTATACCAATTGCAAAAGAGTGTATAACGCAAGAATGGGCAAACTTTTTCGCCTGAGGGCCACATCTGGAAATTGTATGGCGGGCAATGAATGTTCACAAAATTGGGGATTGGGGTGTGGAGAGGGGTGAGGGCTCCGGGGTTCGGCCAGAAATTAGGAATTCAGGGTGTGGGAGGGGGCTCCAGGCTGGAGTTAGGGTGCAGGGGATGGTGAGGGTTCTGGGGTGGGGCTGAGGATGAGGGGTTGGGGGTGCAGGATGGTGCTCCGGGCTGGGACTGAGGGGTTCAGCGGGCAGGAGGGGGATTGGGGTGGGGTAGGGGGTTGGGGCATGAGAAGGGGTTGGGGTGCAAGCTCTGAGGTGCGCTTACCTCAAGTAGCTCCCAGAAGCAGCGATATGTCCCCTCTCCAGCTCCTATGTGAAGGCGCAGGCAGGCAGCTCTGCGCACTGCACCGTCTGCAGGCACCACCCCTGCAGCTCCCATTGCCCATGGTTCCAGGCCAATGGGAGCTGTAGGGGTGGCACTTGGGGTGGGGGCAGTGTGCAGAGCCTTCTGGCTGCCCCATACATAGGAGCTGGAGGGGGGACATGCTGCTGTTTCTGGGAGCCACGCGGAGCGGGGCAAGCTCCAGACCCTGCTCCCCGGCTAAAGCGGGGCAAGCCCCAGACTCCACTCCCCAGCAGAAGCTTGAGGGCTGGATTAAAACACCTGGAGGGTGCAGTTTGCCCACCCCTGGTATAACGGGAGATGTTGCCCAGGTAGAAGTCTATTCTCTCTATACTTGAATCACTGTAATTTGGTAGAATGACAAAGGGTCCTTTTTCTATTATCTGATACCTGTTCAGCAGAATTGTATACTACCTCCTAAAGCCTTTTGAGGACCATGCCAGATAATACTTCTAATCTGTACTGCTGTTGTAATGCGTCTGTAGCATTTCTCTGGATAGAAGGTGGTGGGGTAAGATACATTCCTGGTTGAAAGAGAGATTGCTTTTTTCCATATTTTGCCTTGTTCCATGTTTCATTCATTCTCTTTTCCTTTACCAGAGTTAAACCTGGAGAGGTTTTTTTTAAAAAATTTGTATAGCCTCTCTTCACTAGTCTATTCAAACATGTTAGCTTTGCTTTCCAGGGGGTTTGCCAAATCTTTGAACTGGTTTCTGTTCACATGGTTTTGAACTAGTTGAGTTTCAGTCAAATGCAAAAAGACAAAGGTGAGGCTGGCAAGTATTGTTAAGCTCTATGAATAGCAATGTGATTTATTATTATTATTTTATTATTATATTTACGATTATTTTGGGGTGGGGTATCCCAAAGTTCATCCAACCAAGAAGTCCCTTGTGATGAACTGTTACAGATTTCATTAAGAAACTAAAATAAAGTCACAAAATTTAGTCTTGAAAAGTTTGAAACTTTCCAGGGATACCAAGAAGTTTGTGGTGGTGGTGGTGGTTGTTTTTTTTTTTTTTTAAAGCTTTACAAACTAAGCTGGCTTTTGTTTCATGCATTAATCCAAAACCAGCTGAATTTTGCATGATTTCAGATTTTATCGTGAAAGGTTTGCACAGAACTAATCTTTCACTCCTCTCACATCCAGAATTTCCTCACCGTTCTTCTTTCTGCCTTCCCAAAAGCAAGAGAAAAAGGAATCATTCTGTTAGTTAATTATAAACTGAAACACAACACAAATGTGAAGTAGCAGTTGAACTGCAGACACAATTTGGCTTATTTTTCCAGCCAATTTGGGAGACTCCTGATTTTTCGCAAGTTTTCTAGATCGATGCTGTGCCAAGGGGTTAATGCCTGCTGAAGTAGGTGGAATTATGTTAACATGGTGGTGACCAACAGTTTTGTTAAGACATTTTGACTGGGTTCTTGTTGAGTGAAATCTCGGCTTGTAATTGTTTACAGGAGCTCTGGCCAGGATACATTATGACAGTGAAAAAAGCACCACTTTCTATTATACTTGGCAAAAGGCAGTTCTTGCTGATGACAATAATTCACAAAACTCCCCTGGCTGAAGAGTGAAAATTGTTGGCCTTTTGAAAAACTGGCAAAACATCAAGTTTTGCTACTTTTGCTTTGTGTAAGAAATTGTCCTCCCAGCTCCACTTGATGGTAATTTGTGGGTTTTTACCAGAAAGCTAGATCTGTGGCAGTTGTACAAAGGTCAGGGAATTTCAGCTCTAAAACGACTTCAGGAACACAAATCTGGCATGAAACAAGGTATCGCCAGATTTCTCTCACAGTTCATTGTGGTGTATCCAGGTTCTAATGTGATGCAGGCAATAAAATTAGCGTAACTTGAAGCTTGTTCACATTTCTGGTGCTTTCTTTTTTTATTTTAAAGTATATAAAATAATTCATAGTCCATCAATTGTACAATATTATGAGTGTCTTTATTTGATGTCCTGATGACATATTTGATGCAATGTCTCTGTCTGCCTGTCATGGTGTAAAGAGAAAACTAGCGATTATATTACTTGCTTATTTGACCCATAAATAGAAACTTGTGTCTACACTCTGGTGATGCAGCAAGAGTGGGAAAAATGCTGGTTATATTTTTCAGGTGAGATGCTTGTAACATGTGCTCTCCCAATTACAGAACTCTGAAATAAGTGCTATATTTACTACTTAGCTTTCAGTATCCTTTTAGGAGCTTTCTGATGCAACAGGTGCTATTTCTTGTCTCCACTACTTGAATACATTAATTGTCTGCTGCCAGTGACCCTATCTGGTAACACTTTACTTTAAATGTCCATTACTATTAACATTAACTAATGCTTAATTACAAAGGAATTCCTGTGGAAGTGCATAAGACAGGCATGAAAGTCAAATGAGTGTATTAATGATTGGTTTTATCCCAATGAATACCAAATGATTTCATAATGACTGGGGAGGTAATACATAATAAAAAAGGTTGCTCCCTATTTGATAAACTTACCACAGAATTAGAACTCATTCTTGGCTACTATTCAGAAGCTGCAACCTAGCCCCAGCGCCTGTCCTTGCAGCCTTGCGGGGGATTGCACTGGAATTCAGAAATTCAGTCACTGGAATTCAGTCCAGAACCTAAGAGAACTTGAGATGGATTGTGATATTGTATTTGTTGTTGCTTGTTGATATTAACTGCTACTGTATACAACTGCAAGTGCGGGTAGTGGAGCCTGCTCTATTGAAGTGCAAAGACACTGCCTTCTCTGTGGTTTAGGCCATCATGCATAAATGGATTCAGAGGCTTCAACCATGGAACAAATTTCCAGAGGAAATTAGACAAATCCAGTCTGACCATCTTCAAGAAATTCAATAAAGCTTTCCTTCTATGATAAAGATTTACTCCTACCATCACCAGGAGACATTCACAACCACCACAACCTCCCTCCCCAACGCTCTGAAAAATATCTCCTTAATCTGAGTTTTTATAATCCAAAATGGGAAAAGAGCCAGAGAGTCCTTGAAGTCCATTGGTGACTCTGTTATTGCTCATTTAACATGGAAGGTGCTCAGGTACTCTGATGCTGGTGAGCAGTACAAAATCCTTAGATAGATAGAAAGTGGGTTTTTTTAAAAAAGGGGATGAAGTTTATTTGTTTGGACAAAGGGACTGTTGCCCTAACTCGGATTTTAATTCAAAATGGTGTTTTGTCTTAAGTGATGTGAACACTTTGTTTAGTTCCGGGAAAGGGAGGAGTTTTCCATCTGAGAGCTATAAAATGATGAGATAGATGCAAAAGAAAGTATTCCCTCATGCATTGGTGTAATCCATCCATTGATCAATGCAAGTAAGATCTGCACCTATATACCCTTATATCTGGGAGAGCAAGGAGAGCATGCCAGAGTAGACAGCCATCCTAAAACCTGATCCAAAGGTATTGAAGTAAATTGGAACCTTCCATTGACTTCAGTGGGCGCTGGACCAGGCCTTAGATGAGGGCAAGAGAGGAGCAATGTGTCACGTCCAGGAAATCAATGTCACAGGGGAAAGGCCAAATGTTGGTAACCACTAGTAAAAGTGTACTGGTCTGTAACATAGCGGCAGAGTGTTTGTGGCACTCAGTTCCTTGGTGGAAAAGGGTGTGTATTTTCGAGTTTTGCCTTCAAAGAGGGATTGACAAAATAATCTAATAGGCCTCTTTCCTGTCTAATTCCTATGATTTAAAAGGAGGAGTTTGTCTTTAGTAACCAGTGGACTCCTGCTTTGCAGGAATACAGAAGTAAAATGGAATGTTTCTGGTAACTATGAATTATCTTGTGACTACTGGAGAAACTGGAACTTTCTGGCTCCCAACAAAGAGAGCTAATGAAGATGCCCTTTTATAAAGCGCAAGACTGTTGTTGGTGTTTTTAATGGCACATGCTGTGTTAGAAAACCAAGCTTTGTAAGATTCCCTGGAGTGGCCGTTCGGATGATATTACATCCAATGAATCACAGCAGCCACCATAAGGGCAGGGCAGCAGCTAGAGCAGAAACACAGAGCAGTGGCTCAGCTAGTGACTGCTCAGCTAGTGACATCTGGCCTCTCTGCTCATAACAAATATGTCGTGGGCCATACACAAAAGACTGCACGCTTCAAGGGGAGCTGTTAAAATGAGGTGTCTCTTCTGCTCGCCTTGCCTGGCTGTTCAGACAGGCATTGAAGGCCCTATTAAAAACAGGTAGCAGGTGTCTGTAAGGGTTGAAAGTTGTTGTCCTGGATTAAATTCCAGTTCCTCAGTTAATGTGTAAGGGTGCATGTGAAGCAATCGCGTTGAGCTGAATTTGCTTACACAGTGACCGTGCTCCATTTGGGAGATGTTTGGTCTATGAAAGATGCTGGATACTGCCTTACAGCCAGATTTTCAAAAGTCTTTAGGTGTCTAAAGATGCAGACAGGCACCTCCTGGGATTTTCAAAAGCTGGTGATTCTCAGCTTCCCCATCCATAAGGCAGATGTTGTGAGGGTTAATTAGTTACTGTTACGTACTATTTAAAATGTTTTTTTAGATGCCAAGTAATATTATTACTCATCTTGTTTCACTGATCACCACCTTGGGCCTGTCTCTTGTTCTGTGTTTTCACAGCACCCTCTATGTATGGAAATTCCCTCAGCCATAATCATTCAATGTAGGGGCAAAAGGTAGACTAATGGCATCACCTGCCAACAACAAGGCAAGAGGTAATAGTCCAGACAGCTGCACAGCCTTGGAGAAATTCTGTCTTCCCTAAATGGAATTCCCTAAAATCTCATCTGGTTATTTGAAATGGCTGCAGCATGTGACGTTATGTAACCAACCAGTATGTGCTGCAACTCCTAGGTATGTGGATCTAGTCAAGGACACAGTGTCTGCCTTAACTTTGGATCTCCTTGCTTTTGTCAGCAGGTATCTCATCGTTACACTTAGCTCTTTGTGTGTGTGTTAATTATTTCCTTTTCATGTCCAGCTGGCACAGTGCTTTAGCACCTTAAGTTGCTCAATTTGATCTTTGTGCTCAGGAACAAGGTAATTAAGTAAGCTACAATTTAAGGAAATGTATTTGCCTTGACTTGTTGCAAGTCTTCAGACAGTGTTCCATCCTAAATCATTTGATAATGTAAGAAGCTCTGTGCAGTTCCCTACTTGACTGAGGGTTAGTTCAAGAGGTCACAAATCAGTAATTGATTCTCAGTGTGTCTCTGCTGGTTTTATTACAGTAATGAGGACCATCTTTTTTCATCTCTGCTAATATGTTACCAAGCCATCAGCTTCTCAGTTTGGTGTCAGGATGACTTTGACAGGTTGTTAGCAACTATATGATGTACAGAACATCACAGAGATCTCTGAAACTGTGTTGCTGTGTACCTTATAGAGCCTTAGGTGGTCTTGAAATAGGTGAAAGCATTTGCAAGAAAAAGTTATACCAGCAATTGAAAATATTCCTACAGTTTTGATGTCCTAATGAAGAAGTTCTTTATTCCAGCTCAGGCTCTTGATCACTACCAAGGCAGTTTCACAGAGCTGGGAGACGTCATGATGCTGATACCCTGGAATGAAACAGATGAAAAACTCATGCCAAAGAAGCATTCACATTTCATAACCAAGGCAGTTTCACAGAGCTGGGAGACGTCATGATGCTGATACCCTGGAATGAAACAGATGAAAAACTCATGCCAAAGAAGCATTCACATTTCATACAGTTCTATTTTTCTTTTTGCGTGAAGCAACCACTTTATAGTAAAAATGTGTGCATCTTGAAATGTGGTATATGCAATAAATAAATAAATAAAATTATGCATTTGTCAGATTGAAAAGAAAACGTTGGACCAAATGGTGTGATGGAAATTAGCAGGACAATAGTAGACGATTATCCATATTTTGTAACTTTCTCAATTTATTTGTGATACTTCTAACCTCTGAGACTCAAAAATTGCAATCTGTCTTTCAAAGTAAATGTAATCACATCGAAACTTTACACATTTATCCAGAACAGTTTTTTATTTAGATTCTCAAGGTATTTTGGGCTTTGGAGTTGCTAAAGGCACTGAGCATAATAACTTTGAGACTATAAAGAAGTGAAAGTCTGAGCAGCTGATGTAGTTGCCTATTGTACTGTAATGTGACTGTGTGCTGATAGTCTGTGGGGAAAAAGAAGCAAGCCATTGTACTGTGAAAATGGTAAGGCACAATATTGTGCATTGTATAATAAAGAACTCCATATATACAGGGTAGTAATGAAATGGATTTTACAAAATACTACTTTTATGTTCTTTCTATTACCAGGTAATTGTATATTTTAAGTGGTCCACATTAATTACCATTTTACTGTTCTCTGGTTTAAAGGTGAAAAAAATCATATGTATTTGCTCCCAGGATGAGTGAGACAGAGTAAAAATGCCCCCCCTTTGTTGGAGGCAGATATGATATTTAACTTTTTTCATCTGTTCTTAAAGTGCTTTACAGCCATTCTGAGTTTTTGTCAAAAGATTTTAAAAATGCACCGTACCTTGCAAAACAATAATCCCAGCTACATTTTGCACATCCCGTTCCGGTCGTGAAGAAAGTTAGCAAATCCAGGGGCTCGTTGAGACAGAAGAGAATGCAGCCAGATATTAGAAGACGGTACCAAATATAGAATGTGGCCCAAATTCAGCAAAATCCTCAAGCACTTGCTTAACTTTTATGGTCAATGAGATTTTAAGTATGTGACTAAAATTAAGCATTTGTGTAAGTGCTTTGCTGAATAGGGATGGTTTGCTGGACCAAATCCCAGAAGCACAGCAGCCAGAAAGAGTGGAAAATGCCATACCAAAAAAACCAAAACAAGATGATGAATTTTCAGTGCCCAAATGAAGCTGTAGCACTTTATACAAGATATCTGTCAACCAGGTAATGTCAACCACAGGTTTGTCTAGTTCCAATATCTTACTTCTGACTGTGACAGAAACATGATAATTCAGCCAAAAGAAGACACCTTTCCCCTATAATGCACTTAGCCACTTAGCCAGTCATTTAAAGAGCATTTAAATATTCAACAACTACACAATTTCCAACGTTATAATATCAAATAAATTAGAAAAGGGGAAACTGAAAGAATTACCAACTTACCTTTTTTCAGTGGGGTTGCAACTGAAAGGGAAAGAAGAACAACACAGACTGGAGTCCTTCAGAATCACAGAAATTAGAACGGGGGGGAAAATCAGTCATCTAGTCCATCTCCTTCCCAGGGCGTTATTGTTCCTGACTCACACCTACTCGTGCTTTTGTCTGGTCGATTTTAGATGTACCAAGTGATTAAGGTCCTACTGATTCTCTAGGGGGGACTATCCTGTAGCACACTGTTGTTGTTTTTTCAGCAGTATCATCACGTGTAAAAATCATTGGTCTAACAAATTTCACAATAGGGTTGAAAGCTGGTGGAAAAACTACAGAGATTACAAGAGAGAAACAATTTGGCTTTCTGGATATTTGGAAGAAACCACCCCCACCCCCGTGCCTACACTCACACTCGTGTAACTTAGCTCCTAACTGTACTGAATCATGTTATAATTGCTCTTGTAACAGCAACCATTCTTCACCATACTCTGCTCCCTGAGACAGTGTTACGAATGCAGAGCCTCAGTAAGTGCAAATCCACCTTTCAAAATAACACTCAATGCACTTAAAATAATTTGTCTTAAAATATGGCGCAATTGTACTAGCCTCCTTCTGGCAAACTTTAAGGGAGGTATTATTGAGGAGACTATAATTTCCTTATTTTTCTCATCTGCCTCCTCTTTAGGTAACAGCAGCAGTGAATTTTTTTCTTATTAAGAAAAAAAGCAATGGCAGAACTACTTTTGGCGGTAGACGTGCAAAGCTGGAAGTGTAGCATTTAAATGATCCATCATGGATTTGATTTGCGACTGCATGCAGAGGAAGAAAAATATACTATTTTAAGATACTGAAGCAGTTATTCTTGGTGTTTCTCAGGTCACCATTATTCTCTTTCCCTCAACAAAACCTAGTCAGCTACCATCCCAGGAAAGGCACTGCCCGCTTCAGGACGAACTATTCGCTGTTAAATCTTCAGATCTTAAAGGTCAGTGGAAAACTTCACATTCTTTTAGTAGGAAGGCAGGGACTCAGTGTTGGTGCAAGTCTCTGACAGCTGATTGGTGGAGCCCACGAGCTGTACCTTGTAAATAATTCACTTAGGCACTGAAAATTTGCATACGAGGATGAAATATCATTTATAACTCAAAAGATATTGGCTTGGCTGAGGACAACTTTCCAATGCCTTCAACTCATTAAGTGCCACTAAGGAAAAGGGAATATAGATCATGTAAAATAAACTCTCTACACTTGGCTTGCAACTAACACAGAATAGTTAGCAGTAACCAAACTGAAAATAAAATACTGTGTGTGGAGGGTGGAAGGGGAGGTTAGGTTTCTGTAATCACTCAGCATAGTATAAACTAAACTCTTTCTCTGCTGTTAACTATGTCGGAACCTCATTCTTTATGCTGCTAGCAGCTCTTGGCTTTACAATGGGGCATCTAGCTCATAAGTAGGATGTTGGAAATGGTTGCCCTACTGCATTTTTGTGAACTGATGTGGCCTGCCAGGAGAATATATAATGTACCAGTTAAGACTATATCTTACTGTAATTTTAGGTTGTTGGAGAGTTGGTTTTTAGAGAGACAAGATGTTTTGTATAACCAATTTGTTTTCTTGCTTTGTTAAATTATATGTGGGGCTGGTAGCACTCCTTAGTATTAAGATTGCCCATAACTTGCCTTTATAAGACCCTGTTTTCAGTTACTGATAAATTTGACAGGGGTCCGGTGGAAAATATTTTATGTGATCATGTAATTTAAAGACTGTCTCATGATGTATGCACATAAGATGGGGCCGAATTTAGGTTGCCCAGGCAACCTTAATTCTGGCATTTCCTAACTTTTCAGTGCTTGACTTTGCAACCTTAATACTTATTTAATGTCATTGTTTGTGTGTGCTATTTATTAAATATAGACCAAGTGCAAATATCAAACTGTATGTATCTCTGATCACTGGAATGTTGGGACACCCACAAGTAAGCCTTTAATATTCCACTAGAGGACATAAAATCTATATGCCCCATTCTCTTACTGTGGGATATTCTCTTACCATGGGATATGACTCCAACTCCCTTCAGGTGGACCAGCTTGTATGCTGTAGTGGCAGAATAGAGTCATCAATGCGGAAGAAGACTCCCAACTCCCATTGACTGACCTAAAATAGCAACACAAAAGAAAAACGCAAGGAACAAGATGAGATCCCTTATGGCTTCATGAGGGACTATGCAAACATCCAAAACTATTTATTATTTTGATTGTTTATTACTTCAATTGCTGTTATGCGTAAAGATCTGCAGGAAGGATCCGACACCCACTGTACTATATGTTGTACAAACAGACAAAAACAGTCCCCTCTCTAGGATTAAATAAACAGGCAAATGAGGCAGAAGGCTTTGGGAGGACAAGCTAATTGTAGAGACAAATGTGGTTTCATCAGCTGGCAGTCACAGTGGTGTCAATAGTTATAGGTAGTCACCAGCCTCACCAGTGCCAGACAACGGCAATTTGTAGCACGCTAGAGATTGATTGATTGGAAGGATAAAAAAAAGCCCTGTATTGGCAAGGGAGAGAGCGAGAGAGAGAAGCAAACCAAGATACAGAGTCAGTTTAGGGCTTCTCAGTGCAGGAAGAATGAGTTAATGCTAGCCAAAGGGGTTAAGAAAAACTTATGAAATTGATTAAGCAAAAAAAAATACTAAAGCGAAAGTAGACCCATTAATAAATGAGGAAGAAGATGAAATCAGTTATATTTCTAAGTGGATAAACTACTGAGCTGCTTTATAAAATCTGTAAAATTTAAGAAAAAATGAGGGAAAGAGGAATGGATAATTTAAGACGCAATGATGACTTTGTCAAAGCTATTGATGAAAAGCAGGTAGGAGAATACTTAAAACAACTGAACATAGATACAGATCAGCAGGTGTGTTAAGGGAATTAACTAATGAAGTTACAGAAACACTGGCAATTATTTACGAAAAGTTACAGAGACTGGGAAAGTACCAGAGGGTTGGGGAAAAAAACAAATGAAATACTGAACTGGGAAAAAGAGAGGGAGGGGGAAAAAAAGCAACTCTGGCCATGACCATTTAGTGGTCCAACTCCAAGCCCC
Organism: Caretta caretta; assembly: GCF_965140235.1. Lineage (NCBI taxonomy): Eukaryota > Metazoa > Chordata > Testudines > Cheloniidae > Caretta > Caretta caretta. The sequence continues at coordinate 101,624,740 of NC_134207.1, forward strand.
GGTAAAGTAATGGAATGTATATTAAGAGAGAAATGGAATGATAAGCACAATTAACAGCATGGGTTTGTTCAGAATAAATCATGCCAGAGAAACCTAATAGCTTTTTACATCAATTTACGGTAGTGGACAAAAGAAATAGAGGAGTTGTAATGTATCTGGACTCGAGTAAAGCATCAGGTCACAGGGCCCTCACCACATCTTACTTGAAATATTAATTGAAATTGATGTGGATGTCAGCATTGCCACATGAACTAAAAACTGACTGAAGGACCATAAACCCAGGGTGATGATAAATGTGATGTAGCGTGATGAGTTGCTGGGGACTTCCCACAGTGGTGCTATACAATGATCTGTGTTAGGCCTTTTTTTATTTAATGTTTTTGATGATGATCTGGAAGAGTGGGGAAATAGGTGATTGGATTTGTACCTGGTGAACACCCAAGAAAAGCCTATCAATGGAGATAATAACAAACTATTTATACTCTTTGGCAACGACAGAGTGAGAAATGGCGTGAGCATGAGTGAAGACACCAGAATAATGCAAAGGGGCAATGAGAGGTTAGAAATATGGGCAGGAAAGCGGTGGATTGTGCAGCACATGCTCAGGCTGTGAGCACTTACAAATGATGGACTCCAGTGAAATCAGCGTGACTGCTCCTATAGGTTAGTGTTCCCCAATATGAGCAAGGATTGCACAGTATAGCCCAGTGATTTAATCTGGGAAAATGCAAGCTAATATATCTGGGGCCAAATTATCTGAAATACAGCTATCCAACAGGAGGCAAAATCCTTGGAAAACAACGGTGCCAGTTTCTCCGCCATGCTGGAGGAGCGCTTTACATAGCTGAGAAGAAGGGAGATGGAAAGGTGATTTTTCAATCTCCTTTGTGGCTGTCTGATCAAGGGGCCAATCTGTGGCTGTCTGATCAAGGGGCCACTTCTGGCTCCAGCCCCTGGCGTAAAGTGGAGCAGCCCTCGGGGTGTTCTGCATTTCAACGGCTGCCTGTAGTCCCGCAGCCAGGGGACTGCCAGTGTGCAAGGGCATGCCAGACACTGACTATGCCCCCTGGTGGCTGGAGTCGGGCGACATTGGAGCCACGAGAATGGCCCTATAACACATGGGGCTTCCCACATGAGAGAACATTGAACTGGCCACCTGGTTTGGGTTTGTTGTCTTTTGTGCCACTGGAGCTGAGCAAATCAGAGTGAATGGGGCTGAGGATCTGATTTTTCAAAGTGTTTCAGTTTTGATAAAACTGCATACTCCGTCAGAATATGGTTCTGCTGAAGTTTCTCTGACCAGTGGTAGTGATAGTCTCTTTACATACGGCATTGTTCAGACTGCATCAAAAATACAGTTCTGGGCACGTCAATCTCAGAAAGATGTCAGGGAACTGGAGGAAATCCAGAAAAAAGTAATGCAAATGATTAAGAGTCTGGAGGGATTGATTTATAAAGAAAAATTAGATTAATTGTATCTTGAGCAATGCTATATATTAACTGTCTGTAAGTAACTGAAGGATATACACATCAAGGAAGGGATGGAATAGTTTAGGGTGATCCCATTGGGTATGATGGGATGATGAGGTACTTAAGACAATTTAGGCAAGATATCAGGAAACGTTTCTTAGTCATGAGATTTTTTTGGACTGAAATAGGTTCTGTGGCCTCTGTGCAGGAGGTCAGGCTAGATGATCGTGACTATCCGTTCTGGTCTATGTGTCTACTCTTTCAAGGGAAGTAATGGAAGCCCTACCACAATAGTTATTGAAGACTGAACCAAGCACTTATAAATATGGTAGCCTGCAGGATGATTTAATCTTCTCCAGCTATAATTTCTAATCTCTGAACAGGTTGGGGGCCACCAGCCGATGCGCTTTCTGTCCCCCACAGTGACGTTTCCCTACATGGGAGCACAGTACAGACCTAATGCTCTGTGGAGTGCTAAAGGGGAAGAGGCAAATCTGCATGCCTGCAACCTCTGTAGCTCCAAGTGGGAGTGTGCAGCTAGTGGGGAGCATGCTCACACTGTCTCTCTCTACACATTTACCAGTGACCGACAGCATATAAAGTGGGAATGTGCTATGCTCCTCTCTCAAGCAGGTGTTAGACGTGCTAGTCACCTCTCTTCCACTGAAGCATTCTGCTTGGATATGCCTTACAGCTCAGCTCAGCTCTGCCCTGCCTCTCCCCTGCCAGTGATGCAAGGCCACATTTTGACCTAATGTAATTAATGTGTGTTTTTAAATTGGGTAGTAAAGGATGAGACGAGTTTAGTTAGTGCTAGCTGTAGCTCATTTGGAAGTAAATGCGAACAATTGTGTCAGACACTGTTCTGTGTAACACTTCTGAGTCAAGGCGTCAGATGCAAAGCAGCATATGAACTAGATTCAGGAAATTGGTATATGTGTACGTATTTGAGACTCTCTGTATTCTGATATGAGTGTGATATTCATTTGTGTGCAGTTGACCAACACAAGATGTATGCACCACTTAAGTCCTATTTCATCCGTACATGGTATTAAATGCATAGTATTATTATTACTACGTGAGTTCTTATTCTTGCTGCAGTAGGTAAATCTCCTGGGTGGTTGTGTGAGCACCCCATTATTGCTGATAAAACCACAACCAGTTCCAAAGAACCATTCTTAGAACTTGTACATGGATATGGAATACTGACATGAAAAGTGTGCGTATTCCAAGCAGGAATGTGCACAAATTATTTACAAAGGTGAATTCCCTGCTCACAAAGTAGATAGTGTGGATGGCCAAATCCTTACATTCTTAAACTATTCTTGAGGGAAAAGCTGTCATATCCATGCCTAACTGCATGACTTCATGGTCTATCATTTTCTGTTATCAAAATATATTACCCTTGAATTTGAAGACAAATACATGTCTAATAAGATTTCTGGATTGACAACTGAGCTGTGCTAAACATTTTTAAACTTCATTTTTGGGTGGTTTTTCACTAGTTCAATATAAACTGTGTTATACCAGTTAAAGAAAACAAATTTATGAATCTCTTATGCACACCCTAAGTCAAAAAGGAGACAGTTCCTTTCCCCATAGGCTTTTGTAGTCCATTCCCTTCAATCAGGGCCGGCTCCAGGCACCAGTGAAGGAAGCAGGTGCCTGGGGCGGCCAACAGAAAGGGGTGGCACTCCGTCCGTCATCGGGGCGGCATGTCTGGGTCTTTGGCGGCAATTTGGCAGCGGGCCCTGCAGTCCCTCTCTTCCTCTTTGGCGGCACTTCAGCGGCAGCTCAACCAGGCTTTTTTTTCTTTTTTTTCCCCTCACCGCTTGGGGCGGCAAAAAAGCTGGAGCCGGCCCTGCCTTCAATCTAGCTAGTATTGCAGTTGGAGTCTAATATTTCTTTCATTGTATTTCCAGTGCATTGTTGCCAGGTTTTGGTTCATTTATCACAGAAATCTTCCAGGTTCTCTTTGAAGATGTATGATTCAGTAGAATCTAGTGTGAAGCAATTGCCAGAAAAGTCTGCCTAGTTTTCTAGCAAGAGGGGTCCCCAACAATTTTCCATAGTTGCGGGATGATTTTATGTTCTAGAGCCAACAAGAAAGAGCATTGAGGCAATCCGTGCCTGCAGCCTGCATTGATTTCATATCCAAGACTCCTAGAAAAATCGTATCACAGCAGAATGAGATTTCTCATTCTAAAGTGTCATTTATGCATGTAGAGGTAGCTGAACCCAAACACTTTATATCATCGTGAATTTCCGGAAGGTATAGACCAGTGATTCTCAAATGTTTTTTTTCGCGGATGACTTGAAAATTACTGAGGGTCTCGGCGGATCGCTTCATGATCCTTCCAACTGTTGTTTGCATTGTTAGCTAACTATTGTAAAGTGCTATATTTTAAAAAACTTAGTAATTATTTGGGTTTTTTGTTCTACAAATAAAAGTACACAACTCATATTTTAATATCTGTAGTCTTACCTTTCTAATGCGATGGATGTGCCCTCTCCCTCCCACCGCAGCAGCCCCCGAGCTGGGACTAGGAAGGAGGGGGGGTCTCTCCCCCGCCACAGCAGCCCCTGAGCTGGAGCTGGGAAGGAGGGGGGATCTCTCCCCTGCCACAGCAGCCACAGAGCGGAGGCTGGGAAGGAGGGCCATCTCTCCCAGGCAGCTGCAGCCCCGGAGCTGGGGAAAGTTGCCTCTTTCTCTGGCCGCCGCAGCCCTGCACATCCCAAATTCCCCCCATCCCCTTTTCTCACCCCACTGCCCCCTCCCACCTATCCCTTATTCCCCCCAAGGCCACCACCTCACCTTACATGTGCATCTTCTCCAGGGTCCAGGCACCTAATTAGTGGAGCCACGCCTGCATGGCTCCACTAATTAGGTGGGTGGCCCTTCAGTCTCCCATGTGCAGCTGCCCAGGCGTGCACCTTAGAGGGAACTATCCACGGACCACCTGAATGGAGCTCACGGACCACTGGTGGTCCACAGAACACAGTTTGAGAACCTCTGGTATAGACAAAATAGGAAGGAACTTCTGGCAAGCACCTGGAGTAATTCTGAGATTTGTTGTGTAGACACGGGGGGATGTTAGTTCTTTAAAACAGAGGGTTTGCATTGGTGTAAATGAGGGCAGAATCTGGCTCCTTGGTGTATATCCAACACTGTGTGAGTTGATACCTGATTATTACTTACTGACAGTTTGTATACAGTGTCATGATGTATTGAACTATCTGCTGCCATGTCTCTCATGATTTCTGGATGCCACAGCTGGTTTTCTTATAACCTGTGTACCACCAAGCTGCGCTCATCCCTAACAGACTGTAAAATAACAGATCTACTGCAACTGTAGAGGGCAGGTATAGCTGGACTTTAGTCCTGCCCATCTTCTTCTGCTCTCTCTCTGTGAAGCCCTTTTTGCCTGTGTTTAATGATAGGTTTCATGCATTGACCTTAAATATCACACTCTGAAAGTGCTTCCCAGACATGAATTGATGAACCCTTACAACACAGAAATTCTAGCCTCATTTTACAATTGGAGAAAATGAGGCACAGAGAGGTTAACATGGTAGACTAAAGCCCAGGTCTCCTGACTCCCCGTCCCTCCCGACTCGGCCCCCCACGCAAGTCCTGTGTCCTAACTCTGAGATTTCACAATTTTCCATCAGGTAGAGAAGACTGACTATTCACTTTTCAAAGAGCTCAGTTGTGAGCTGCTCTATGAAGCCATGCAAAGGAATAAGGCACAAGCTACCTGTTTGGAGGTTACAGTGTGAAAGCAGCCCTGCTCATGAGCATATGGATGAGGAGTGGAGGGAAATAGACAGAATCTTGGTTCTGTACCCCTTTTCACTTCCCCAAAGTGCTGGCCAGCACATCTGAGCAGGCACACCAGAGATGTCATCTGCACTAGTTAAAGGGCTGGCACAGATTATTTTCCCCTTAGAGTGGAAGGGGAAGCAGAGATGAGAGTATGATTGTCTAAATCACGGTGGTTCCTGTTCTGTTCCAGGGGCAACATGCTGCACGCTACCCCTTGGTCAGGGCTTGTGGCAAAGCCACAGTTAAGCCCACAGAGATTACTTTGGATGAAGTATGAATACTGGAAATGATGTTTATCTTCTAGTCTATTTAATGCATCCCTTTGGGTTCTTTAAATTGTTTAACTTCATTTAATGATACCTGGCTGCATATTTTCAAGGGCCTCCATTTCTGCAGGGATAATCAAGGAGTCAGATTTTAAATGATATAATCTGAAGCCACAATTAATTGCAGACACAAAATTGTGGTTGCAAACTTTTGGCTGTTTAAAGGGGGGAAACCCCCCCCCCCCACCACCAAGTCCAGCCATTCTTTTCATGCATGTTCTTATTTTAATTAACAACAAATAATCATAATTATTTTCTGTTCTACAGAATCTTTCATATTAAAATCTCAAAGCACCTTACAAACAATAATTACTTTTGCACATGTTTTTAAAAGGAGGAAAGTATTAAGATTAGAGTTGTGTGAAATGTTCATAGCAAAATACAAAAGCGCATGAAACTTGCTTAGTTTTGTGATCACACTCAACATTCAAACCATCAAGCCCCTTTCAGTCCTGAGAGCCTTCCGATGACGGCAGAAATGGGTTTTATGTATTTCTCCTGTATTAGACAGGTTCTTATTTTTGAGTTTTTACTGTTCTGTTTCATGGATTTTTTTGGAAATGGATCTTAGGACCACACCTGAAACAGACTCTCTTAAGGTCCCTGTGCCATTGCATAGGATTTCTTTCATACTGAGATGCTAAAATTACATTGCTAAGTATTCAGCAGTTATATCTAATTTGCATAATCCCAGAATGCAATATGGGAAAGCTTTCAAAATAAAAATGAATAATAAGATCAGCATTTATTGTTTTTCCCCCTCTATATTGCCACTGAAAATTCTTACTGGTGTGGCTTTGAATAGTTCCCTAGAAATAAATTATGATCAAAATTCAAAGCCACTATAAATTAAAATGTGGGTTTTTTTTCCTGCTTTGGTGTATATAAGACTTTCCATTAAGCTAGCCCCATATAATATACCTTGGATGTGTTCAAGAAAGCCCTGTAAATTATAGTAAGTATTTAAAATGGTAAGTAGACATTGAAAAAGGCCACATTAGGATTAATGAATGAAAGGGTTGGTACTAAAAATGCACTTGTAAATAAATAACATGAAAAGTAAAGATGACACACTGTTAGGTTACAGTCACAAGTAGGGCGTGATGATAAATTGTAGAGCTGTTTGCCAGAGCGTCACATTCTGGGTATATGTCCTTCTAGGTCTTCACCCCAGCAATAAAAATCCTTCCTTGTCTTACCCTGCTCCGTTTACACCTGTCAGACACTGGTCAAGCTTACGTTAGTTCTTGCTACTGACACTTAGCCCTGTTCAGTGAGGCACTGGGCATACTCAAATGGTGTACCAACCACCTGACAGATTTAAGCCATTTATTTAATTGTTCCAGTTAGAAACAGACAATGACTTAGGTCCTCAAAATAAACTGCGCGTTGCTGACAATGGGTGTTTGCCATAAGTTTGCCATAGATTTAGTTGCAAGTATACACAAGGACAAACTACGTGCATCACCCTTTCAGTTGAACTATGGCTACTGAAGCAGTGCTATATATAGTTTACTCTTATCTATATTTGCAGCTAACCCAGCACCCAACATCATCAGTGGATTGTTTTTCTAACATAAACAGGGCCTAAAAGTCGTTTTTGAATCCTGTTCATGAACTCTGGTCTAGTCACCCTTTGGAAACAATTTTTTAAAATAATTGCAGTACAAAAAAAAAATGGGGAAGGGGGGAAAGCTCTGGCACAACTTTCACTTTTCTGTGATGTATGTGAGCAAAGCAGGGCTGGAAACAGCAGCCGAGGGGTGGAATCTGCAGCTGTGAGGGCAGAGGGCGAGGAGGCTTTTGTTTTAAGAATTAGTGCCGTGTTAGTTCTGGCTCTAGAGGGGGGAACAAGGGGTGGGAAGCTGCAGCTGAGGGACAAGGGGAAATCCATATTATTTGTTCAGTGTGTGCGTTTATTGAGGCTCAAAGATGGGATCAAGATAGGAGTCTGCAGCATGGGGAAGAGGACAAAAGGAGAACCATAATTTTTTACACCTGTCACTTTATAATATATCTGGTTTTGACACAGTGCAGTGAGAAACTTTGCAATCATATCACAGACATATTTTAAAGTACGGGAGCAACAGAAACTTTAATTGAAGCTCTACATAGACTTGGACGTATTCTCAAAGCAATAGAGAGAGGAAGAATTTTTTTCTCCAGACTAATCTTTTTCAAGTTTTCGTAGCTCCATTTATACGGTCTAAATACCTGTTTCGGGTAACTCCATTGTACCATATCATATGTGAATGAAGTACATTGCAGCCTGTTATGGATCGCTGTTGAAATAATGCACAATGAAATAATGCACAATGTATTATTTCTCTGGCAGCCACTCTGGTTAACCTTGCTCTAGGGTCCATACAAGAATTTTTTGTAGATTCTATGTCTCAAGACCATACATTTTAAGAATTTGCCAGATGACACACTGCCACTATTGAACATTTTGAAACATAACAAATGACTAGGGGACTGGAACACATGACTTATGAGGAGAGGCTGAGGGAACTGGGGATGTTTAGTCTTCAGAAGAGAAGAATGAGGGGGGATTTGATAGCTGCTTTCAACTACCTGAAAGGGGGTTCCAAAGAGGATGGCTCTAGACTGTTCTCAGTGGTAGCAGATGACAGAACAAGGAATAATGGTCTCAAGTTGCAGTGGGGGAGATTTAGGTTGGATATTAGGAAAAACTTTTTCACTATGAGGGTGGTGAAACACTAGAATGCGTTACCTAGGGAAGGTGGTGGAATCTCCTTCCCTAGAAGTTTTTAAGGTCAGGCTTGACAAAGCCCTGGCTGGGATGATTTAGTCTGGGATCGGTCCTGCTTTGAGCAGGGGGTTGGACTCAATGACCTCCTGAGGTCCCTTCCAACCCTGATATTCTATGATTCTATGATCGACATTTCATCACCACTACTCCGCAATTGCTGAGACTTTGCAGTGATCTGGGGCATTAAAAAATCATGTCTGAAGTGTTCTAATACACTAAATATATGTATTTAACATTTGCGATATAAATCAATAACAATACCAATTTTAATAATTGGGGTACATGAGGATGGCGGTTGTGGTTATAGCAGAAAATCTCAATTTTTGTTTAATTTAGTGACCACTCTTTTTAGTGTGTAAAATATTCAACAAATTATAAATATATGTAGCAAGATGATGATGATGATGATGATAATTTTAACCAAATACTTCATTTTGGAATAATTATAAATGATTGCCAGTGTTCCATCTCATTCAAACTACAGTTGAGTGACCTGATATGAGTAATACATGTCACTACTTGTCATCACTATTTTCATCTGCAAATGCTAAAGCTAATTTTGTCAGGTCATTGCAACACACCATACCTCCTTGGCATGCACAGAATATGGTATGTGGCAATTTGGCAGTGTTACATACACATCTCATAAATCTACAAAGTGCATCAGTCTCACAAGAGCACTTGATTAATCTGGAGGAGGAAGCGTAACATTGTCTGGTACAGTTTTGAAAACAAATGCGTTGAATTGTCATTGTGTACCCATACATACTGCCATGCTTCAAGTGGAACTGAGCCTGGATCCAAAGTGCTTTTCCACAAACCTGCCTGAAGATCTGCTCGTCTCACATTATCTATATTGCTCTAGTTGTTGGTGATGAGGAACTGAACTTTAGTGTTGATGTGCTACCTTTGCCAATTTTCCCTGCCCATGATTTCTGCTGTGCTTCCAACATGGTGGCACAATTTGATTGCCTGTAACATGAAGCCATGAATTTGGTTGCCGGTTCAATGACATCAGGCATTGCTGCAATGATGTCACCCAGCAGAGAGAGGGAGTATCCAGATCGTAGAATCTTCAACACAATGCCTTTGCTGTGGCCAAGGTAGAAAACTACTGTGATACAGCCCGAGAGAGCAAAGACCCTAACAATCCTGCTCCAGGGTTCTGGTGCTGCTTTGCAGTAGAACAGGTGTCTATTACAGCTCTCTTTTAGACTCAGGGTTCCATAATCAATAAAGTTGCTAGGCCCTGTTTAAGGTAATGGTGTAAGAGTCAGACAAATATGTCAGTATCATCTGATTATACTGATATTCCCACTGGTTTCTCTTTTGCAGCCATTACCATTTGTTGTGCAAGGATGTTGTGGGCTTCCTCATGCAAAGTGACCATGTCTTCTCTGTTGATCACCACCCCTCCAGGATTTAGTTCAGCTACAGTATTGTCTCTGCCTGTGCTGATTAGGTTGAGTGCGTCATCAGTGTGTGTTGTTAGTGAAACTTCTTGTCTTGAGTGAATTCTGTACAAATGATGGTTATCTCCTCTCTTATTTTCAGTTGCCGTCAAGACAACTTTCTGTAGAGGGAGCTGTGTCCTTGTACTCAGCTGATGCACTGTGCTTGCTTTTGTAGCTCTGCTAGATCTTGTGACACTTTGTGCTGAAGTCTCAGTACCTGTCAAAGATGAGATATACACCATCCGCTGTTAGCTTGTGTACAATAGAGACTCTGAAACAGGTCACAGAGTACTTTGACCATACCACTTGCTGGCCAGTGTACTGTCCAAAGAACTGTGGAACTGTGTTGATTCTGCAGGTGACTTCTTGTGAAGTATGTCTAGTTGGCACCTGTGTCTGCAGCTTCTTCTTTATGGTAGACTTAGCCTGGGCAATCCTCATGTCACCAGTCAGTGAACATTGATGTTGGTACAAGGGCGCAGTCATGACAAAGTATTTTTGATGTCAACCTCTTGTGAACTTGCTGATAGGCCTATCACTCTTGAATAGATAAATTTAATGTCACATACCTTTGCTGGACCAAAGTTTTGCACATGCTATTTGTCATTGCCAGTGTCTCTTCTATTTTTGGTATTGTGCACAAACCCCCCCCCCCCAAGGCCAGCTGTGTTCAAATTCTTGCATTTGGCAAATTCTAGTTGTATGTGTGTCATCTACATTGACTGATGGTGGTGACGCTCTACCACTGACAATGTTTAATTTTGCCTCTGGGTGCCAAGTCGGTTTGAAGGGATCAGTGCACAGCTCTGGCTTCTTACTAATGGTTTCTCTGTGCAGTGCATCTGCAGCAATCCTTGACTTCATTTCTTCTTTGTGGATCTCTTGTATTTGTGCCTCATTGGTTTGAAAATATCTTCACTAGACAGCTGCATATGTGGAGGCTAAGAGTCCAGATCTTGAGTGTCTTTGGTTTCAGGATGAGCCCATGACCGTGGCCAAACCTAATGAAGGCAGTTTCAATATACATGTCACTCCATACACTATTCCATATGCTTGGAGCATGGTGCATGACATGCAGACTCTTCATGAACCACTCTAAGATGTTACCAGGCATAGATTCTATGGATCACAGGTGATACAACGCTTACTGTGGCATGTCCAGGTGCAAAAAAGTAAGGCAGCATCAGTTTCATGGCTTCTAGATGCAGTAGCCAAACTCCTTCTCCCTCTGCTCTTACATATATCATCATGTCTTAATTGGGATGGGTGTACTAGCAAGGTATATTACTAATATATATATAACATATATCTCCTAGCTAATTATGTTTTGTTACAAAGTATTACTGTGAAGATTTCATTAAAAATAAGTTAAATTAAATGTTAATAAATGCTCATTTCAAAGTGCTTAACAGTGACCAAGTGTCATCAGGCAGTTTCTTTGAGTAGAGGGTCAGAATCCACAAAAAAGTCCTAAAGCAAGGTGCTGACAAAAACTTGTATTTGGCTGCCAGACTATATTCTGAAGTATGGTGCAACTATGAAAGAAACACTAGAAAATGTGCATGCACCAAAACTTGTGGATAAACTGAGCTAACGTAGATGTGCTAATCATATTAGGATTTACACATCTGCATGAAGTTAGTAGATGTGTATGTGCTCACAAATTGCACACCTAATTGGGACCTGAAAAGCATGTGTTTTGGTATAATCAGACTTTGATGCACACAATGAAATTCTGTGGTCAGCTACGTAGGGTAAATCCAAAATCTAATCTCTTTAATGGATTTACTGCAGATTCACAGTGGTGTAAAATGAGATTAGAATCGGGCACATACTCTACCATGATGTGATGGGTGGGTACATTTTTATAACCTGATTTTACTTCCCTCCATAGTATTCAATTTTATCCTCATAGGTCCATTGAGGAAACAAGCTTCTTCTCTCGGTGAAGTGTTTATGGGCCATACAGCCAAAGGAATACCTTTTATGTGCCTGTGGCACTTTGAATACCCTTGAATGGGAAGGGATCTTTGTGGGCAAGAATAAATCCACATATTTTTTGGTCTGCCATGCAAGGAAGGGCAGAGCTGCAGTCAGTGCCACCTAAATCTTTGTCAGGCCCCAGGGAAGGTTTTAAGTTCAGGTTCCCTATTTGAGTAAGCACTGGGAACAAATGGTAACATAAAGGTTAGTAGAAGATTATAAATAGGATAATAAATGGAGAATGAAGGATTATACTACCACATTAGAAATCATTCAAAGGGAAGGCAGAAACCCTCACGATTTGCAGTAATTTTTGAGTACCCAAATTGATGGCACTCTATCTACCTCTGTTATTTATTATAAAAATACACATTTTGAAATAATTTTTAAAATCTTAAGTCAAATGTGCAAGGGCACTGGAATTTTAATAGATTAAAGTAGATTGTGCGAGTAAACAGATGCACTAGAAGGGCTTGTGAGTTCATCCAATCAGGGGAAAGAAATAATATCATGTCCCTTACATGACCAGCATCAACTAAATAACTCTGCTCAAATTTTACATATTCATGATCAAGTCATAGAGTAAAAACTTTTGAATAAGTATTTGTCAGATAAATTCAGGTAGTGAATAAATGTGAGGAAATCATTCTATGAGCAGAAAGAGGCAAAATCAGTCTATTCACTCATCTCTGCTGCATTTAATATGGTTGCAATGTCAAATGCAAGTAATAGAAGATGGACTTAAGAATTATGAGATAGTGACAAGGAAGACAACTGTCTAAGGTACTAAAATAACTCCTATTACTATCATATCTGAGCAGCACCTCACAATCTTGGATTTAAACTTGGAGAGTGGTCAGTTTAGATGAGCTATTATCAGCAGGAGAGTGAGTTTGTGTGTGTATGGGGGTGGGGGGATGTGAGAAAACCTGGATCTATGCAGGAAATAGCCCGACTTGATTATGTAAAGAGTTGTCACTTTGGATGGGCTAGCACCAGCAGGAGAGTGAATTTGTGTGGGGGGGTGGAGGGTGAGAAAACCTGGATTTGTGCTGGAAATGGCCCACCTGTTGATCACTTTAGATAAGCTATTACCAGCAGGACAGTGGGGTGGGAGGAGGTATTGTTTCATATTCTCTGTGTATATATAAAGTCTGCTGCAGTTTCCACGGTATGCATCTGATGAAGTGAGCTGTAGCTCACGAAAGCTCATGCTCAAATAAATTGGTTAGTCTCTAAAGTGCCACAAGTACTCCTTTTCTTTTTGCGAATACAGACTAACACGGCTGTTCCTCTGAAACCTGTCACAATCTTTAATGTATTTATCTGCACAGCACCTCTGGAGGTGGGGTTTATTAGCATCCCTATTTTACAGATGGGGAACGGAGGCAGAAGAGATGAAAGGGAGGTCTACATTTGTGGAGGTGTGTATAGTACAAACAGTGCACACTCAACTAGCATGAGCATAAATAACAGTGCAGACCCTGAGGCAAGTATAGTGAACCTTGGAGTATGTATCCTATGCAGCTCTCTACATACCCAGAAAGTGCTTCCCCTGCTATTTTTAGTGCCCTGAGTCTTTCCCCACTGCACAGAAAGTCTCTGGCAGCTTCCTGCAGCCTTCCCCCTGTTGGAGCCTTTCACTGCCACATGTAGCTACACACCACAGCGTAGACACAGCCTACCTTTCACTGCAGCGTGTAGCTCCATGGACCCTACGTGCTGCCACAAATGTAGACAAGTTCTAAGTGACTTTCCTAAGGCCACACAGAGATTGGTGGCAGAGCAGAACTGAACCCCAATCCCTCATGCCCCAAGCCGGCACCCCTAATCACTAGCTCTTCTTTCCTCTCTGTTATCAAGTGAGCTTTAAAATAAGATGGATAGTCAATGAGGTGCATTGCTACAGGAAGGTTGTTTTGCATGCAAGGAAAGGCTTTTGTGCAAACAGTGGCGATGTTGTGCAAATGAGGGAGAGGAGGCCAGAACAAGGAGCAAAGGGAGGAATGGACATCAGATAGGCTGGTAAACCCAAGAAGCAGGGCAATTTTGAATATCACTGGTTGAGATCATGAATGGAATAGGAAAAGAGGAAAGGACTGTTGATGCTGATGTGATTTGAAGAGGAGAGACCCGGGCACAGGCTTGAGGAGTGATAAACTAAGATACTAAGGGAGTCAAGGATGGATAGGAAGCTGGGGTTGCAGGGGAGCAGAGGAGGACAATGAGTGGTTCAAAAGGAGAGATCATTTTAGTTTGACTTGTGAGCTTCCCCTCTCTTGTCTGTGCATGGTCTGAGTTACAAGGATCCTAACTATCTCATCAAAAGCTGCCTTTTTAATTTCAGCTTTGGTTAGAGAAGTGACGCTGCTTATCATTTTTTAAGTGAACTGGACAGGCCAGGAAATCTCAAATTGTGGTCCAATAAATTGTTGCCTTATAATGATGGGACTGGTATTAGAGAAGTGATCTGGGCTCACGCAACTTGAAATATTACTTGGCTGCTGAAAACTATCGTCTAGCAGCCTGTTCCTTTTGAAAGTTCTTAGGACTGAACTGAGAATGATCCACACTCAGGTTCTGACCTCACTCATACTGACGCAAATCCAGTTGCACTCCAGTGACTTCGTAAATTGTCAGCTTTCCACATGTGTAACTGAGATCAGCATCAGAGCTACATTATTTTAAAAACAAACATTTTGTTTTAAGGGTTTCTCCATTTTATCTTTCTTGTTCATATCTTCCAAGAATGTTTTACCCATTCTCACCCTCTCAGTGCCATGAAGTTAGTTTAATAATTAAGTTATTTGTTTAATATTGGATCTAACATCTTAGATTTAGTATGGATTATGCATTGCAAAGAGGCCTTTTGCATGAAGAAAAATGACTGAGCAATATTATTGCATTGGTGCAATAATTCCCATGCTTAGTAATATTACTTGCATTTGTGACTCAAGATTATTTTTAAAGCAGTGATGAATCATGACAGACCCTCTGCTAGATAGCTCCATTGGAGGATATGGCCCAAATTTCCAGCTTTCTGACAGCACTTTTTGTGGAAGGTGGTGGGAATGGGCCTATGGAGATGGATTTAGAGATAAGCCATCTAGCCACCATCTATCTTCTACTGGTGAGGAGTTTTAGAAATATTTCAGCTAGTTAAGCAAATAGGTTCAGCCACAGAGTGGTGAATGTAAATAAAGTAGTTAAAAGAAAACAATTGTCTTCTGTAAAATCCTATGTAAATACAGTTAAAACATTGTTATATTTCCACCGGTGATTAGAATGTCTATTGGTAGTGTTACTGACTTTTGTGAATTGGTAAGCAAACAAACATTTTTAAATATGAGGATAATGCTTCCTGGAATGTACTTTTTTCATTAATTTGGTGTGTAAAATTTGTCTTTACCAACATATGCCAATACTGCCTAGTATACTAGCAAATGTTCTAGAGTAGATTTTATAAATATAAGGAAGTTGTAGTAACATGAGATGGGTTACAGCACCATCTCAGCCATTAAATCTTTCCTAAGAAGGGAGTGGCAGTCATTTTCTGTATGCGAATTGTGCAGTTTGTGGATTAGGAATTTGGCACTGGGACTAGCTAAAAAGATATTATCTCTTTTTCTCGACATTTAGAGGTGAGGAGCAGTTGATTCAGAAAAGACAAAGTTACTGATGCTTTTAATAATATTGTAACACTTCAGAATGATAGTGTGAGATGAACAATCTGTATTGACCAGTATAACAATCCTGAGACATGGGTCATGAGCCAGTTTTGCCTCTTTGCTAACATGTGGAAGACTACTTAGCAGTCACTATACTTTAAGATTATTCTGGTCATTTTTTTCATACTTATATTCTGTGTGCGCTCTCTCTCTCTCTATAAAATCCGCCAGAATATCTGCCAAAAAAGACCACACAGAAAACAGATCTATCTTGCAAAAATATCTGGTGGGAAATAGTCATGTAAATTTTGATTTACTGAAGACACAAAAGAAATGGATGACAGCATTCAAGATTGGTTCCAGCATTTTAAAAGCAATTATGGGGGGCCGGGGGGCGGGGAGGAGATTTATGCATGAAACCTGCTCTGTACATTAACTAAAATTGTGGTTTTAATCACTAGAAGGAGAAAAACAGCTACGAAATACCCACAGTAACAGGTCATTTTAGATACTCCCCTAAGGACATAATTTGTGTCTGCGTGTGCAGACGGGTGTGTGCATGAGTGTTGCAGAAGTGAGAAAGGAAAATAAGTGAATATCCTTAAAGAGCAAACATTGTAGAGGGCTGTAATACATGGCTTCCTGAATAAAGAAAATAAAGCCATGACTATGTGAAGATTTTTTAGAAAATACTGATGGGGATGGCAAAGGAGTAACACATTCTTCACTCCAATGGAAATTAATGGAGCATGCATTCCCCATTCTCAGTCTATTTGAGGTTACAACAGGGGATATCACATCTGGCAAAACTACTTTGAGTCATGTTATACCACTTAGAACATCATCTGGACCTTAGGAAACTGCTTTTTGAAAATCAGGAATACTGTACAGTACCTGACTTTAGCCTTGTTGAAAGGTACTGATAAGTTGCAGAGGCCAAAGAAATTAAGGTCCTAGGTTATAGAACTACATTTACATGGAATTTCCCAGCACTTTATTACAGCAAATTACCTGGTTTTGCAATTTGTTAACTACTCGTTTCCCCTAGGAGCCTGTCTATGAGCAAACAAAAGGTGCACTTTTAAAAAGAGAATCAAATCAGCCAAAAGGAGAGCTATTGGGGTTCCAACATAAGAACACCATGTGCTAGGGAGAGAAACATTTTTTTGAAATGGGTAGAAAATGAGGATGTTTTCTAGTAGTTGAACTGTCGATTAATAGCAGTTAACTCACATGATTAACTAAAAAAAATTAATCTCAATTTAAAAAATTAATCGTGATTAATCACAGTTTTAATTGCACTGTTAAACAATAGTAAACCAATTGAAATTTATTAAATATTTTGGAAGTTTTTCTACATTTTCATATATATTCTGTGTTGTAATTGAAATCAAAGTGTATATTATTGTTTATTACAAATATTTGCACTGTAAAATGATAAACAAAAGAAATAGTATTTTTCAATTCACCTCAGACAAGTACTGTAGTGCAATCTCTTTGTCATGAAAGTGCAATTTACAAATGTAGATTTTTTTGTTACATAACTGCACTCAAAAACAAAACAATGTAAAACTTCAGAGCCTACAAGTCCACTCAGTCCTACTTCTTGTTCAGCCAATCGCTCAGACAAACAAGCTTGTTTACATTTACAGGAGATAATGCTGGCTTCTTCTTATTTACAATGACACCAGAAAGTGAGAACAGGCATTTGCGTGGCACTTTTGTAGCTGACATTGCAAGGTATCTACGTGACAGTTATGCTAAACATTCATATCCCCCTTCGGCCACCATTCCAGAGGACATGCTTCCATGCTGATGATGCTTATTAAAAAAATAGTGCGTTAATTAAAATTGTGACTGAACTCCTTGGGGGCTGGAGGGGATTGCATGTCCCCTGCTCTGTTTACCTGCATTCTGCCACATATTTCATGTTATAGCAGTCTCAGGTGATGACCCAGCACATGTTGTTCATTCTAAGAACAATTTTACTGCAGATTTCACAAAACACAAAGAAGGTACCAATGTGAGATTTCTAAAGATAGCTAGAGCACTCAACCCAAGGTTTAAGAATCTGAAGTGCCTTCCAAAATCTGAGAGGGATGAGGTGTGGAACATGCTTGCAGAAGTCTTAAAAGAGCAACACTCTGATGTGGAAACCACAGAACCCAAACCACCAAAAAAGAAAATCAACCTTCTGCTGGTGGCATCTGACTCACATAACAAAAATGAACATGTGTCAGTCCACACTGCTTTGGATTGTTATTGAGCAAAACCCATCATCAATATGGACGCATGTCCCCTGGAATGGTGGTTGAAGCATGAAAGGACATATGAATCTTTAGTGCATCTGGCAGGTAAATATCTTGTCATGTCAGCTACAACAGTCCCATGATAATGCCTGTTCTCACTTTCAGGGGTGACATTATAAACAAGAAGTGGGCAGCATTCTCTTTTGCAAATATAAAAAAACTTGTTTGTCTGAGCGATTGGCTGAACAAGGAATAGGACTGAGTGGACTTTGTTTTATTTTTGAATGCAGTTTTTTTGTACATAATTGTACATTTGTAAGTTCAACTTTCATGATAAAGAGATTGCACTACAGTACTTGTATTAGATGAACTGAAAAATACTATTTCTTTTGTGTTTTTTTACAGTGCATATACTTGTAATCAAAATAAATATTAAGTGAGCACTGTACACTTTGTATTCTGTGTTGTAATTGAAATCAATATATTTGAAAATGTAGAAAACATCCAAAAATATTTAAATAAATGATATTCTATTATTGTTTAACAGTGTGATTAATTGTGCGATTAATCGTGATTACTTTTTTTTAATCGTTTGACAGCCCTAATTATTAGTAATAATACTGTTTTATGATTAGGTAGCACCTTTCCTCTCCAAGGATCTCAAAGCACTTCACAGTTTATGAGCCTGATCTTGTATTTGTAGTGCTAACTCATGCAATTAGCCATATCAAAGTCACTAGAATTTCTGGTCTGAGTAAGGGCTGCTCACATATAGGCCTGGTCTACACTGGGGGGGTAGGGGGGATCAATCTAAGATATGCAACTTCAGCTACGAGAATAGCGTAGCTGAAGTCGACGTTTCTTAGATCGACTTAGAATCACTTACTTTGTGTCCTCGCTGTGCGGGATCGACAGCTGCCGCTCCCCCGTCAACTCCGCTTCCGCCTCTCACCATGTAGAGTTCTGGAGTCGATGGCAGAGCTATCGGGGATCGATTATCGCACCTACACTAAACATGATAAATCGATCCCCGATACATCGATCACTACCTGCTGATCTGGCAGGTAGTGTAGACGTGACCTTATAAAGCTTTGCAGGATTGGGCATAGATAGATAAAGCACTATTAAAATACAGCCACCTATGGGCTGGAGAGCAGTAGCCAACCACTGACCAGCATGCTCTGCTATAGCGAGGGGAGGGGACATTTTGGCAACAGACACTGAGTCAAATCCCATCTTTTATTAAAAGTGCCATGGGATCTTCATTGTGTAGACAGAACAGACAAGAACCTCGGTCTGGAAGGTTTTGTTAATGAAAGAGTTTTGAATGCAGCCTGTTTGGTTATTGTAGCTGCGGTATTTGCATTGCCCCCCCTCCACCCCCCCGCCCGCGGCTGCCTTTCAGCAACTGTGTAACTTCAATGCTATGAGGTACATAAAGTTGCCTGGTAAAACGTGATGTAAAATAAAACTTACACACACTTCAAGAAGCAGTGAGAATTGATTGGTGCTTAGGTATCAAGGTTATAGGAGCTGCAGGAATATGAAAGCAAGAAAGAAGTTTGGATTGTTTAAAAACTACAACTAGAATGCATTGGCCTTCAGAACTACAGAGGCCAATGGTTAAGTATGGTAGTTAGCTATGTGTCAATCCTTTGTAACTAGAGATGGTTTCCAAACCAGAACTCTGGATATGAACACCTCTGAACTTTGGGACATTTGAAATCTGGATCCCAATTCTTGTGCTTGGGCCCATCTCTGTTTAGTACAGCTTGGACACCCCCACTGGGTGTCATTCCTGGGAGCAGTTTATGGAAAAAACGTAGATACTTTTTTTGTGTAAGTGTGTGCTGGGGAATGAGGGACTACAGAATGCTAGGTCCAAAGAGTTGGTGGATAGCTTCTGGTATAGAAATAAATATAAAGTTGTACAAGGTTTAACATCAAAATCTATGTGCATGTTAAAAGTAGTGAGAAGTTCATTTCTGCTTCAGGAGTGTAATGTGCAGATTTTCTTTTGATGTTCAGCTTTTTCTAATGCTAGTTATAAAGAGTCCCCAGTGTCTCATCCTGCACCAGTGATTATAAAAATATTTAAAGTCACAAAAAGGATATATGGCTGTGCTGGTACATATTTTGATTTATGTTATACAATGGTTTGGACACACATTTGAAAGCAAGCTTTTTGGCTGACAACAGCATCACAGTAGCAGTCTTCCATCCATATATTACAGTGATGACCCCTGAAAATTATCAGGATTTAACACAAGGCTATAATATAAAGTTTCTGAAAACTCCTCTACATAAGCAGTGAACAGCATAAAAATCATATTACTATTTATGTGCCATCAAATCACATTGGTAGGGATTTGACCACATCAATAGTAAAATGACTTTTTTGAATATGGAAATTAAAGAAAAATGTATGAAATAGAAACCATATATTATGGAAAAATAACAAATATGCAACAATATTATGGGAATAGGAGCAGCACGGAGGAAGGGGATGGCTTCTTGGAAGAATCTGTATATAGTTTTTTTTAATTGAAAATTTTATTTTCCAAACCATGACTGACTGTACATGTATTAATATAGTATAACATAATTACAATTAATTTATAATTAATTAATATACATGGGAGTTAGCTGATTGCATAGGTTTTGTGCTGGTCATTTGCTGTGTGGTGGTTGAATTTCACCCTCCTGCAATAATTGAAATGAGAAGCACTGTTTATTTCTGTTGGTATTTTTCACTGCATCCAAAAATTCTGGAGTGGAATCCTTCTTCCATAGGTAAAACTCCTAGGTGCCAAGATTGCAGCAAGAGAATCTCCTCTTCTCACCTGAGTATGAGTATCTGTTACATAGTCTGCACTCCCTGCCCATGTGGCACTCTCAGTTCTATAGGAGTTCTATTATTTTTATTCTGAGAGAGGGTGGGAATTGCAGCCTATGATGTAGATGATTTGCAATGTCTCATGTGACTGAATAAGTCAATCCGAGATTTGCATGACCTTTGGCAGTTATTGCAAATGTATGTATCTTGGTTGCTTCCTACTGGCTCTTTTCTCCTCAAGCTGTAGGAGACAGTTTCTGTCACGGACTTTGATACCCTGATGGAGACGAAGGCGCCACTTGCCAAGATTTCCTGTTGGTCAGGATCAATTCCAAATTCCTTCATATCTTACTTGCATGTATCTTTATAGGGAAGCTTGGGACATCCTGTTGTTCTTGTTCTCTCTGATAGCTCCCTATATAATATGTCCCTGGGTATGCATCCATCTTCCAGCCTACTCAGATGGCCCAGCCAGCGCAGTCATCTTTGCTTGAGCAGGGCTGTCACAGTTGGTAAATTTGCACTTTGAAGAACCTCTGACTTGATGACTTTATCTTGCCATTTGGTGTTGAGTATGCAGCGTAAACAATGTAGGTAGAAACTGTTCAACCTTTTCTCCTGATGAGCATAAGTTGTTCATGTTTCTCCACCATACATGAGAATGATGAGGAGGCAAGCTTGGTACACTATTGAATAAGGAATGGTGTCCCTAGCCTGTTTGTCAGAGGGTGGAGATGGATGGCAGCAGAGAGATCACTAGATCATTACCTGTTACATTCACTCCCTCTGGGGCAGCTGGCATTGGCCACTGTTGGTAGACAGGATACTGGGCTGGATGGACCTTTGGTGTGACCCAGTATGGCCATTCTTATGTTCTTATGTACACTAGCATTTTGGTTTTAATGGTAAGCTTTGAGTTGTTCCATGCTCTTTTAGTTAGTCTGCTAAAGGTGGTGGCAGCCTTTCCAATGTGAACATTGAGTTCTTCATCCAGTCAGAGGTTGGTGGTCATTGCAGAACCTAAATAGCTGAACTTTTGGACTACTTCTAGCTGGTTTGCATTTAAGGTAATTGAAGGATCTTGTGGAAACCCCTATCCTAATACAACCGTTTATTTGATGCTGATGGTGAGAGCAAATGCCTGACAGGTACTTGAAAGGCAGTCCATGAGTTCTTGTAATAGATCTTCATTGTGGGCTATGAGGGCAGCATCATCAGTGAATAGAAATTCCCCTGTAAGTACCTTTTTGACTTTGGTCTTTGACTTACGTGGGGACAGGTTGAAGACTTTCCTGTCTGATCTTGTGTGGAGATACACTCCATGTTTCATGTCCTTAAATACACAGTTCAAGAGTAGTAAGAAGAAAATTCCAAAGAGTGTAGGGGCAAGAACACATCCTTGCTTCACTCCACTTTTCCTCTCAAAGCTGTCCAAAGTGGACCTGTCAAACTGGACAATTGCTCTCATGTTGTTGTAGAATGAACATATAAGACTTTATTCACCTAGGTCCAAATTTAGATTCTCAAAACCACTGCTCAGCTTTTGCCTAACCCTCTAGGTGCCTAAATTCCCTAGGCACCTAAGTTTCCCTGATAAAGTCCTCCAGATGCCTAAATTACTGTGTCTGCACATGCGCAAAACCATATAGGTCCTGACACTCGGCACATACTTCATGCCTAAGCACCAGTGGTATCCTCAGATTAGGTATTTCCCTGTTTCCCTTGCCTGTAGGGTTGGATCCAGTAGGCACGCTCAGAAGCTGCCTACCAGATCAGGCCCTGCTCATAACAGCATTGCTGCTTACACGCCAGTGATTAGAGCACTCAGCCAGAACATGGGAGCCCTTATTCAAATCGTCACTCTCCGTGCAAAGTAGGGACTTGAACCCAGGTGTCCTGTACCCCAGGTGAGTGCCCTAACCACTGGATAATGCCTCTCTCCGTCTCTCCTGTTGTAGTTGTCCCTCTTTGTATGAAATACTGAAATAGTCCTTGGGCCAGAGAGCATGTGAATGACTCTACCGCCCTGAGGTTAGGGTGCACACCTGGGATGTTGGAGACCCAAGTTGAAGCCCCTGTTCCAGTGACTGTTTACATATTTATATAAAAGTGGGGATTTGGACCCGGGTCTCCCATGTCCTGAGTGACTGCTCTAACCACTGGGCTTGGGCTGGGGGAGGGGTGCCTGCTCCTCTGTAGTTTATTGTCAGAAAGGGCAGATCTGGCTAAGTCATCAAACTCCAGGAGAGGGTTCACAGATGTGAATCCTGAGCAGAGGGAGGCATCTCCTTCTGCCCCAGAGTTAGGTGCTTAGCTCCCCCTGTGGGGTGGGATTTAGGCCCCTCTCCTATGCATTTCCTATTGGTTAATTTAGGTGTTTCCCTGTTCAGCATGCTGGCTTTTGTGATCCCATTCTTACATGTCTACCTCTCCCATGCATTTTATGAGGAGCCTGTGTACCTGACTCTGGGCTGTGGATTCCACTGGGTGGCAGGGTGTAATGGTGAGTGTAAGTCCTGTTTGGGGATCTAGACCAAGGTCCCTGATCAGAATTGCTTATAACCGAAGAACATGGTTCTACTCCTGTTGAAGTCAATGGAAATTTAGCCATTGACTCAGATGGGAGTATGATCAATCCTTAAATATGAAAACATTGGTGGATCAACTGTGGTTTTGCCACAAGCCCCGCATATGGGTCAGTGCATTGCTGCACTGAGAGAGGCCAGCCCAGGATCCATCCATTACCTATGTCTTTCTATCTACTCCTGGGCCTTGTGGAAGGCTTGCTGTGGCCCTGCAGAATCTGTGCTCTCCTTCACACCACTGTGCACAGGATGGGTAACCATTGCAGCACAGGCCACCATCTAGACCTAGATGAAGGAAGTGGATGTCATGCAACAAAATCAACAATGAAATTGATTGTAGGTGTGGTAAGTTCCGCCATTTTTGTTTGGAAGGTTTGCTCTGTAATTGTGTTTTCTGTCATCTGATCAGGTAGCCCATTTCTGAAGAAAGGGCGAGGATTAATAGACCTCTTGGAGGAAATGCATTTGAAGGAGGAAGTTCTGTCTGATGGCCCCGATTCGGTCAAGTATCTAAATACATACAAGCAGTGAGCAGTGCCACTGACTTAAAAACAAAATTCTCTTCTATGGGACAGGAACACTGCTATTCATTTGCATAAAGTTAAGCGTGTGTTTACGCACTTTGCCAATATTCTTAGAAGATTCTGTCTGTAAGAAAAAGGATTTTTCTTTTGAGACGGTAATAAACAAACTCAATTCTTAGAAGACTGAAGGATTCAGGGGACTTTCCGTGTTGCTGTTGTGCGTGCACAGCTCCCTTTGAAGTCAGTGGGATTTGTGTGTGTGCACAGGGGTAGAGGTATAGGGCACCAAACGTTCATAATTTTGTGCTTTAGGAAAGCCAAAAAGATCAAGGAATGACTAGATGCAGTATATGGACTTTTAACAATTTAAGTGCTTTCCTTCATAAAATGCATTTTATGTATCTGCCACAGTCAAAAATCTGTGCACAGGAAAATCTGACATATAGTAACTCTAGCTGGGAGCAAAACAGAGCAGGAGAGAACTTGGCTAGATAGTTAAGGAGGACCTGCTGAGCGTAGAAAGAGAGACGAGAAAGTCTGGAAACAAAAGAGAAAGTTGCTGAAAACAAAGACAAGGTCTTGGAAGCAAAGAAGGGACATGCCTTGACAGAAGAAAGGTACAATTCCATAAGCAGTCAGAGATAGAGGCAGAGAATTGCTTATGGATCCATTCCTGGGAAGCCCATCCAATCATGAAGGCTGCAATTATTTTTCAACCTGAAATTATTCTTAACTATATTTCCTTGAATGAGAAATAAAAAATCTACTTTCTGAGGGAAAGAAAATAATTGCCCTGAATATTGAGTGATTTCCCTTAAATAGGACAAGTATTTTTAGTTTGCAAAATGTCTTTTTGTGTGTGTGTGTGTTTTGCAAAACATTCAAAGTTTTGAAAAAGTTTCTGAATACTGGAAAGCTTAGGGCTTCTAAAATGGTATCTTTCAAGCACAGTGAGGGAAGAAAAACTGTAAAGTCAAACCATACCCTTTTTGTAGTAGTAGCAGAAAATTAATCGCTTATTATTGAACAGTCTTCAGCCCTTTGGCTTTCTCCCCCTTTTTGACCATACTACAGGATCCTTTTTGCATTCCTTTTTCTGCCATTGCCAGTGCATCCCTTAAGAATGACATCTGCAGCTGTTACCTACTCAGAGTATTGCTGGATGGGGAGAAAGAGAGAGAGAGAGATGACAGACTCTGGCCAAAATACTTCCTTCTTTTGCAAAATGATAGCTAGGTCTCCACTTTTTACTATTTGTCCTCTAATTACAGGAAAGGTGATTTTATTAAAGTGTGTATGATAGTAACACCTTAGTTTAGCGACACTCTTTTCTAATCTATCCAATTTTTTGTATTACTTTTAAGTGCTGATTTTAATTAATGGGGTGTAGATGTTTAGAGCAGATGGGGAGGTGATTTTTTAAAATGTCTGGAAACAAGGAGAGTTTTGAAATCATGCAGATATGTCTCTCAAAACGGCAGTTAAACAAACCCTGTTTCTGAAAATACTGTGTGTTTTTGTCAGATTTTTTTTCTGCTTGACATCCAGTCTTGTGACATGTCACATCAAATAGCAACAATCATGAAATTTTTAGGGATATGTCAGTTCTGAGATGCCTGCTTTCTTTCTTTGATCCATCATGGCTCTACTAGAGGGAAAAATAGTCATTCCACATGCATATCTCTAATTTCTTATTTTTGGTTTAAACATGGAACAAACTAATCTTTTTAAATTTCAAAGCGTTTTTTTTTCCTGAAGGCCCATAAAGCACAAACCCTTATTGCTGATAAAATTAATGCTCTGCAAAACTTTAATAGTCACAAATGTTTTGTTTTGTCCCTTCCCGCCAAAGAACAGATTAAAAACAACACTTAATAGGACATTTGGAGCCCAATCCTGTGAGGTTTTGAGTGCCCTCAGCAACCATAGAAACCAATGGGAGATGAGGATGCTCAGCGTGTCTCAGGAATGCCCAGCACCTCACAGGATCAGACTCTTGGTTAGCGGGCTATTAGCCTCTCTGGATGAAACTCTAGCTCAGTCCTCACTGTTTGCTTAGCAACAAGCAAGGAAGGAATGAGGAAAGTTTACTATGGATTCCACAAAGCAAAAGCAAGTGATGCAATTATGGACTTGTTTTTCCTACTGGATTAGGCAAGATAGATAGATAGATAAATAACATCCCCCAACTCCAAGTGATTTTCCACTGATCTTTTTTGTATTTAATTTATTTCCCAAGCCCTAGAGTGCCTGTGCACCCCAATGGGTGGCTGCTGGTCTGGAGAGTAGCCAGGGCCTGGCAGTACACATCTGTTAAGGAGCTGTATCACAGCTGTGTAAGACAAGTGAGTGCAAACTGCCAGCCCTGTCCACAGGGCCATGGGTCAATTCATCAACGGGATAGCTACTGCTGAGAGGAATTTCTCTCAGGCAGGATGAACCTCTAGTGACTCTTTTCCTGGGTCTAGACAACCCCTCCCATACACACACAGCTATCAGTCAATTTATGGTTGAACTCTGTTTCACCTCCTGACCCTTTCTTCAACTCAGGCACACATTAAAGTGTGAACTAGGTCTCAGTGAGGTCAAGAGGCCTCTTAACCCACTTTAGCTTCATTTCTAGCCTGAGATCAAACACACAATCTAACCCCTACTGATGCCATTTGTAGTTACATATGTAAGTTTTGCTACTGGACAGTTTGATTCTTTACCCTGTGAGTCAACTCCTGCCGTGACAAAGGTATTTTGTGATAACAGCTAAAGGGACATTTCTTCTTGGCTGCTAATCTCTCTTCACATAGAAAGCCCATCCAACAGTGCTCACCCCAGAGTCGTCATCCATGTGGCTGAGTTTTTAGTCAGAAGAATAATAAAACCCTGTAATTTTGATGACGAAGGAGGTCCCATGTGCTTTAGGGCATAGATGCCTTAATTAACATATTTGTCTGTGGTGATGACATATAACTCTTCCAGGAAGAGAGAGAGAGAGGGAGAAGACTACTTATCTCAGGGATTGTGAGCTCGAATTATAAGGAAGCGGTGGTGGAGCTGGTGGAAGGCATAAGTCTGATGTGCTGTCACTAGTTCCCTTTCTTCTATGGCTTTCCTCTGGAGTATCCACAATCTCCCATTGCCTGTGTCTGGGAATATGGGCGAATGGAGGACTGAAATTTATGAAAAATTGCAGAAGACTTTCTGAGAGCTCTAAGTGACAGGAAGGGATTTTCCTTTTAGTTTGGAGTAGTCAGCAATGGCCTTGTCCAAGTTCTCTGTGAAAAAGTCTTCTTCTGACAAACTTGGCTGAGGAAAGGAGCTGCTTTGCCTAGATATCACCTTTCTGTGTCCTAAGACAAAACTATGTCCTCAGCATGGTGCTGGAGACTGTTGCTATGGCAGAAAATTACATGGCATCTATTGATGCTTCAGAAATATATGAGAATCCAAAGGCTGTGGATTCCTCATTGGGTTTGTTTAGGCTGACAGTCGTTGTGAGGATAGTAACAGTGAGAAATGCTGGCAAAATAGAAGCCTGGAGGGAAGCATTGTGTTTTTCTCCAAGGGAGCCTTCCACGTGCCTTTCAGCCTGCTCTTCAGGGGAAACTTTCTCCCAAAACTTACAATGCTGTCCTTAGCCCCAGACTACCACTGCTATGTCAGGGAGTTATTTAGGGAGTGACTTAGATTCGGTTTGCCCATTTGGTAACTTAGTTATATGGCTGAATGAGCTACGGGATAAGTCTAGGCCAGTGGTTCTCAAACTGTGGGTCGGGACCCCAAAGTGGGTCGCCACTGCATTTTAATGGGTCCGCCAGGACTGTCATTAAACTTGCTGGGACCCAGGGCTGATGCCAAAGTTCAAGCCCCTCTGCCCAGGGCTGAAGCCCTCAAGCTTCGGCACCCCCCAAGGTGGGGGGAGGGGTTCAGGCTTTGATCCCCTTCCTGGGGTCTTGTA
This sequence comes from Caretta caretta, assembly GCF_965140235.1. Lineage (NCBI taxonomy): Eukaryota > Metazoa > Chordata > Testudines > Cheloniidae > Caretta > Caretta caretta. Next base: position 101,652,386 of record NC_134207.1, read on the forward strand.
GTGATTTTTGTTGTTAGAAGGGGGTCACAGTGTAATGAAGTTTGAGAAATCCTGGTCTAGGCTATGATCTCACAAGGACAACATCTTAGATGTATTAGGGGTTGGCTGCACTACTGTTGTTTGGGAAGAACTCTTTCCTTTTTTATAACACTTACCAAATTACTTTGTAGAGAATTCCTGTCGCCAGGTCTGAAAAGGACTGAGAAGGGCTTTGATTTTGCATATCCCCTCTTCAAAGTCTGGAGTGTATCTGCAGGGCTGTCTGTGAAGCTGTCTGAGGAGAACACCCTCCTCTGTGTTGCTTCTGCAGTTTTCCTGAGTTCCACACTGAGCTGATTTAAGGAAGGAAAGAGGGTCCTCTGGTGTTGCCTAAATTTTATTAGGCACAGAAAGATTCACCAAGGAGAGATAGAAGTCATACTGCAGTCTCTCTTCTGTCCTAAGGCAGCTATTCTTTACAGCTCTTTAAAAGTTCCACAGATTTAAGATAGAACATTTGTTACAACAACATCATCTTTTGTGTGTTGTCAGGTACTTCCAGCTAATAGGAACACAGCAGGTTTCATGGATTCTATTCCAAGCACTATACATAAAGTTCAGCATGCATTAATCTGTGAGTTACTGGAATAAAGAATAACAATGGGCTAGCACTTTTCTTTTCAGCTCTACCTTCTCCATTACTTCTCTTTCCAACCACCCCCTGAAGAAAGTCAGACTTCTGATATCATTTCTCACCATAGTTCAGTTTGTTGTAGTTCTGGAAGCATGTGTGTGTGGTGGCAGAAGGGGCTGGGTATGCAGCTTAGCTTGTATAAGGAAATCAGAGATCTTTTCTAAATTAGAACAATATCCTGGTACCCAAGTTCAGACAAAAGGAATTTGAGAATTGCTCTACTGGAGAGACCGGTGGTTCATCTAGTCAGTTATCCTGTAGCTAAGAGTGGTCAGATATGTCAGAGGATGGTTCAAGAAACCCCATGAAAGGGCAGTTACTGGTTGTTTTGGATTTATATCCCTTATAAATGGATCCCTTATGACTTTACTGATTTTTGCAAGGGCACATGATTACAGGCAATAAACCTTTAAGTTAGTAGATGGGTGCTTTAGATTCTCTAGCATTGTGGATTTTTTAAAATATTGATAAACAGTATTATACTGGTAAATTGTAACAATATGGGTGGATTTTGTTTTGTGAATATTTTAGCTGAAAAAAACCGACAGACTTGAATATATGAAAATGATGTGTTCTTTGTACACACTTTCTGCTTATAAAACAGGAGTTTTTCCTGCTTTTTTATTTTACTCTGTATCAAATTTAGAAACAAATGAGTGAGGTACATGACTATGAGTAATACAAGGATATGGTCTTTTTTCCAAGGCACTAGAAAACATTGTAATAACTTGGCAATTGAAACTAGGTGGAGTTGTGGGCTGCTAATCTTTCAGCTCTGGACATCTAGGTTGAGATTCTGGTGAGGAGACATGCGTGTTAGTCTGGTAGGCTCATCAGAGTCCCTGGGGAATCATTGTCCACAGTACAAAATGCACTGCATAATTTAGCATAATTGGCAGTTTCTGCTCAGCAGAGGGCCAGGAGATGATTAGCTGAGGGTATTGAGGTCAGAACTGAAATGTGTTGACAGAGCTTTGTAGGGAAGTTTACAGAACTGAAAGACTCAACAAGCTGGGTGTTCTGGGCAGTCACAGTATGTCTGAAAGTGTTCTAGGCATCAGCATGAGTGACTTGAAACACCCAAAAGGAATCTCTATCCTATAAGTCCTTGCATGGTGCACAGCAGGGACACCAAGACATAGTCATGCTCCACTGGACATGTGAGCTGAAGCTATGCTTCTGGACAAGTAAGGTTAAGCACTAGGCATAGCTCTTCCTATCGAGCAGAAATAAGTCTTAAGCTCCCTGCACACCAACCCACTTAATCTCAATAGCACAGGATAAAAAAGAGTTGTGGGCAGAGAGGAGGCATTTCTGAGGAGTTGGGAGCTTAAGTGCAGTCTTCACCGTGCAAATATGGCTGCATGCTTCCCTTTTTGTTTTTAGGCAAAAATAACTTGGTGGCCATGCACTGTGCACTATTAATACAGAATCGTATTCCCATTCACTCCCTCTCTTGCTCATTACTTTTTACCTTGTGTTTATTTGTGCAGTGTTCTCTACCTGTGCCCTAGAAGAGCTTTGTCTAGGGCATCTTTGTGCTGCTTATTGAATGAAACCACTACATTAAAATATGAGTGATGATCAGACTTAGTGGACATAGTCGGTATGTCTATCTTTATAGAATTCACACCCAATCATAAACCATCAAGTGGCTTCTAGTATTCAGAAATAGTTTGGTTAACATAAGAAGTAGGATAAATAAATAGCTCCCACTGGTCCCAAGTCAATGGGACCACTCACCTGCTTAAATTAGGCATTTGCTCAATTGTCTTCCTGAATCCTGGTCATAGCACCTAATCAGCATGCTATGTAGGTGTCATGTATGGAGTAACATAGGTGTAGATTCTGAGACTGTCATCTCAAACTTCACAGGACATGATCATCATAGATTGCAAACAATAACGCCTCAAATTATATGTACAATATGCCATAAGTGCTGGCTATTTGTCAGTCTAGTGCCCTAGAAAAGATGTGTTCCTGAAACAGCTTAAAATAATCCTTCTGAGACAGATCTAGAAAAAAATATTTATAATTGCGTTGACTGACAAGGCTTGAGCCCATTTCCATTTCCAGGCCCCCATGGGAAAGTTAGATTAAAAGAGGGGGAAATATTTTGCATAAAAATGATTTTCACAGAGTAATGACTGAAATGATAATATGCAGGAAATGGTGCATCAATCACACCAATGAAATAACATCTGATGGGTTCATAAAACTGACCTTTTATTTTTTCCTTTTCTGGAAATATATCTTTTTTCCATGTGTAAACTCTGACGATTCATTATGATCTCCCATCGTTGATGCCTCCTTATTAAAGGTAAAGAACAAGCTTAGCGATATTGCCTTTTTCTCCTTCAGCTACTATCAAAACAGTGCAACAACCTCAGTCACAAACTCAAGAGTCTTTTGACAGCAGCAATTAAGCAACTTAATTAATGAGTGAATAAAAATGATAATATTTACTGAATGGGAGCATCCTGTTTTGCATTTTTATTCAAACTATGCACCTGAAGAACACCACTGAGTACAATCCCTCCCCCTCCCTGTTGAAATTGCTCTTCCTTTTTTCCTCCTTCCCCCCCTCCAACTTTTTTGTCCTCATAGGCACCCAAATGCTATTGCACGCATACGCTATTATACAGGCACTACACTGACATGCCAGAAGTCACTTTCAGCAGTTGGAGGGCAATACGCTTCTATCTTTGCTGTCGTTCCCGCTCACCCCTAAAAACCTGGCATGCATCTGAGGGACAATTTTCACTGTGCATTTGTAAGCCTGAACTTTACATCAAAGTGGGTGATTAATTACTGATAAGGGGCTAATAAAACATGAATGCATTTTGTAATTAAGCTTTGGAATGACATCTCCCCACCTACCCATGGCTAACATGCATACTCACAGACTTCTTTCCCCTGTTTGACTGTTAATCTTTACAATGCCTGCAATGCATATTACATATATTATTATTTTTAGTCTACATATATTTTCTCAATGAAATATATGATCTATCACAAGAGCAAGTAAAGCCCCATACATAATTATGTTAGAATGACAGACAGTGAGTTCCTTAGTTATTAGTTTTGACGATCCTGTCATGGATGCCAAGCATAGATTGTGGTGAGAGCCTGAGAAACTTGGGAAAACCCACCTGGGGAGCACGCTCTTTTTTTCTTCTTGGAAAAATTCCCCGGGTGACAGGCCCCCAATTCTGCGTGAGCTTAATTAAAGTCAATAAAGAAAACTAAAGCACTCAAAATTGCTGCCTTTGGGGCTCCCCCACTCTTTTCTTTTCCTTCATTTGCTGACACTTTTAAGGAGGGAAAATACATTTAAAAGTGCTTACTTGGGAGTGGGGGCTCAGTTCATTCTGTTTCCCTTCTGTTTTCTCTCCCACTTCAAGTCTCTCTGATCCTTAGAAGTGCTGTTGCTAGTGATGTGGGCCCCAATTGTGCAAGGTGTGCTGAGCTTCCTGTGAGTGACTTCAGCTCCCTATTGGCATCACTGATTCAGTGAATCCTTAGCATGTATGGAGCAGCTTTCATCTCTAGATATCCAAGTGTTTTACAAAGTTGGGTAAGTGCCATTATCTGTATTTTACATATGGGTAAACTGAGGCACATAAACTAAATGACTTGTCCAAGGTCACACAACAAGTCACTCTTGGAGCCAGAAATAGAATGCAGTTCCTTTTGGCTCCCAGTGCTCTGCACTATCCACTAGGAATTCTGTGGGGCCAGGCCCTTTAAACTTAGGGTGCATGCCCTCTTTGTGTGTTTCTAGAATGTTCCTAATCTGGGTCTGGCCTCCCCCTTTCAATCTCCTTCCTTAAATAATAATCATAATAATAATCACATGCTGGTGCTGGGAACCATATCAATACTTAGATGGATAAAATATTGATGGACCAGTTTGAGATGATTCTCTGCCCATTGTGACTTTAATTTTATAGCTATATTGAAATGTCACATGGTCCACTAGGTCAGAGGCTCAGGTTGTTCTTGTGTTCTCCAGACCCACTCTTTCTGCTTGATCCCATTGCCATTGAAGTTAGTGGCAAAAGTCCTATTGACCTGAGTTAGAGTGGGATTGGACATTTCATTGCCATGCTCACCTTATTATGGACCTCCTCTTTTCTCCACTGAAGTCACTGGAAGCGTTGCCATTGACTATAATGGTAACAGAACTGGGATGTCTGTAACACTGCATTTGGAGTAATCTTTTTAAATAAAATCCTCATTTATGAGCCTCCAGCTAGTGGCAGCCATTGTGCTTAAGATGGAAGTTATTTTTAAGACCCAGTCTAAATACTTAGTATGGTTTGAGAATTGAACGAAAAAATTAAACATTTCCAAGTGGCCGAGAGATTTGAGCAGAGAACTAGGTGCCAGAAACTTCAGTTCCAATAGTTGTGCTTTCGGGGATTACATTATTCCCCTCAAAATCATTTGGACTAGGTGTAATTTATTGTGGGAGCAGCTATATAGCATGGTAGCAGGTATTTTATTCTTTCCTCTCTGTCACTTAAACATTTATCAGATATGCTGTATAACAAGCAGAGTGGGCAAGGGGAGAAAAGGGGAATGGAGAAATAAAGTGAGTGTAACTAGTAAAAGGTTAAAATTAGAACGCTAAAATTCACATCTGGAACTGGGAGTTGAACACCTCCAAATTGGAGGGTATTCAGATGTGGAGTTTCATTCCAATATAGAGATAAGAGTCATTTGCAAAATTTAGACCTGGGTCCAGATTTTGAAAACTTTTCTCCGTGTCACTTTTCAGAGCTCAGGGATATTTAAATCCAGGGGCTTTGTGTTCAAGTCCATCTCTATTACAAAACCATAGCAGTGGGCAAGTTTATCTTAGTGCACTACATTGTTCTTCAGACTTCCAGAAAGTCCATTAGATGCCTTTGTCCCCCAACTCTTTCTTATACATTCCCTTGGCTGCCAACTTTCCCCTTTTCTTTCCTCCTGGAAGAAATATATTGACACTTACAGGGTTAAACACGTAGTTTTATGAGTTGGGACATTGTGAAATCTGCATTCATTAAGTTCTCTGGGTGGCCATCAGGAATTTAATTAATATCTCTGACATGTGCTGTTGTAAGTGATATCTTGACTTCCAGATGCCCAGTGGTGACGGAGACAGAGATTGCACTTGTGGAGAGTGACAGCTTTCAGGTGTATTAACAGGCTTGGTACTCCATCTCATGAGAAGAAAGACAGTTCTGGTTGCCACCTTTCTCCTCCAGCAAGGAAAAAAAAGGAGGGGAAAAAACCAGCCCTTTTTGCAGGTAGCCTCACTCGTGACAGTAACATCACGTCTGTTTCTGCCCTTGTCAACACGTCTCACTGTCCACAATCACTCATCATCTCCAGACAGACAGCACTAGAGGAGATCATCAATTGCCAATGCAATTCAGCAGATACACTTCATAAATTTTAATTACATTCCCACTGAAAATGAATGGTCAGAAAATATAAAACATCTGCCATCCAGATCATTTACATTTTTCATACCATAAATCATCAGCAACATCCAAAACAATAGATTAAATCATATGGAGTGTGGTAGGTCAAGAAAGGAAAAAAAAGGCACCCATTGTGTGATCACTGTTTGGACCAAAGCCATTACACAGTGTACAGTATCAAGGGAAAAATATATATTTAAAAAAGTAGTTACCATTTGGACTTGTCCTCATAAATAAAAGATCCCTGGTCTCATATACAGCCTGCTAATGGATCTATTACTGTTTCTGTAGCAAAATGAGAGCTTGTTTAAGTAAAAGAATATTTAGCTAATTAAGAAGGGAAAAAGCATTTATCAATTGATTGCCTGGTCTATCTAGCTTGTAGGTAGCCTCTAGAGGTAATCTCAGTTAAAGAACCCTCAGTTAATCAGTTTTCATTAGCATCATGTTCATAAAAGTACATCAGACTTGTTATTAGGAGTGAGGAAATCCTAGCATGAGAATACAGTGCTGGATATTTCAGGGAGGCAGAGGAGTCATGGGTGTAAAATCTGGGTGAGAGGTCAGGTCTAGGGAGCCATGGGGCAACACGTGAGATACAGATAAAGTAAGGTATCCCACTGCGGATGCATCAGACTGTGAAGCTGTAGGAATGGGACACAGTTTTTATGATTTCCAGTCCTAAAATTATCAAAAGCACCTAAATAACTTAGGAGGCTAAAGTTACTTTTTGCAGCTGGGAGGATGCTTCACACTGTAGGTAGAGGGACATGCATTAGCTCTGCTTGAGCTAGAATGCTAAAAATATCAACATAGGGTAGCACAGGCACAGGTTAGCCCCCGGAGAACAAACCCTCTCCAACCCCCAGGTACATACTCAGGTGGCTAGCTTGAGCCACTGTCCATGTTACCCCCAGCGATGCTGTTATGGTTAATGTCCTATCTTGAGCAGATCTAGCCCATGTCTGTCCCATGCTGGGAAGCATGGTTCCAGCTGCAGCGTAGATGTACCCTGAGTCCCACTGACTTTCAATGAGACATAGGCTCCCAAGTCATTGAGGTGCTTTTGAAAATTTGAACCCTGAGGTCTCACCACTAGGTGTTGTTGAGTATAAGATATTTCTTTAGACCTGATATCATCATTGTATCATCTTGTACTACACTTTCTCCATAGTGATACAATCCTTCCTTGATGACTCCTGCAACTAGTGCCACAGAGGGGACTCAGGCTTAGCGTCCTCGATCCTCAAAGATACTTAGGTGCCTTACTCCTACTGAAATCAACAGGAGACAGGCATCTCAGTACCACTGAGAATCTGGTCAGCATTGTAATGCTTAGCCCTGGTCTACACTGGGCGGGGGGGGGTCGATCTTAGTTACGCAACTCCAGTTATGTGAAGTTCAGCCCGTCGACTCTGCCTGCGCCTCTCACGGCGGTGCAGTACAGGAGTTGATGGGAGAGCGCTCGGGGATCGATTTATCACATCTAGACTAGAAGTGATAAATCGACCCCCGCTGGATCGATCTCTGCCCGCCAATCCAGCTTGTAGTGTAGACATACCCTTAGTGTTTAGGCATCCCACCACTTGGTGGAATCCATCGTCTCACATTAGGCCTGGTGAGAGTTAGGTGCTTAAGAATGGGGGACACACAAGCCAGCATACTGAGTGGGAAGCACCTAAGCTAACTGGTGCCAAGGAGAGGGGTGGAGCCTAAGCCCCATTCTTCTCAAGGAATTAGGCAGCTGGATAGAGGGAGGCACCTATCTCCACTTGGGATTCACAGCCATGAATACTCTCCTTGAGGAAGGCGTCCAAGCCTGGTCAGCCCTTTTTCACAAAAGGGTAAGGAGGAGGAGCTGCCACTACTCTTTTAATTAATAGTTCAGTGGATAGAGCACTCCCTCAGAAGAGGGGAGACCCACCCTCTTCCCCTGGCATGCAAATACCCTAGAGCCTAGTGAACTCAGGGAAGAAGTGGGAGATCTGGGTCAAGTCCCAGCTCTAAGGCAGAGTGGGGAATTGAATGGGTGTTTCCCTCCCTAAGTAAGGGCTCCCCAGTCCTGGCCCAATGGTTAGAGCACTCACCTAGGACGTAAGATAGCCAGGTTCAAACCCCTACATTGCCTCAGAAAAGCTGGCACTTGAACCCAGGTCTCCCATTTCCTACACGATTGACCTAACCACTGGGCTGTTGTGGGAAAGCGGGACCACCACGATTGTTTTGTGCAGATTCTGATCCGTTAGATGTGCTCTCAGGCAGCCTCTGAGAGAGCCTTCTTGCAGGTGTGAAAAGTGAGGGAACACCTATCTTGAGGATCCTGCTGAGGCTTAGCCATTGAGCAAAGTGCCAGGGCAGCTGTATGCAAACCTGCTGGCAGAAATGTAGGTGCCCTGGGAATTTAAGTGCCTACAGGGTTTTGAGGATCTAAGTTTTGGAAGTAGGTGTCTGAAGTAGCAGTTAGGTGCACAAATCCCTTTGTGGATGTAGCCCCTGTTTTTCTTTGCACAACTACCCAATCAGAAAGCCAGATAGGAGCACACAACACTGACTCATTCTTGGTGCCTGAAAACTAAAATAGATATCTGACCCTCAGCTTTACTGGATCCAGGTTATAAATGTTTTAAAAATGGGATCCTAAACAGTCCCAGTGTAGGTTTGGAAGTGCCATGTGAACAATAAACCCTATACTTTAGTCACATGCTCATGGGTGCTTATACGTGTGTGGAGCCATAGAGCAGCTGAGATATTTGCAGGCTAGGTGCTAGTGAGATTAGCATGCGTTTGTTAACCTCAATGTATTTCATGTTGCATGAACTGGGTGGAAATCGGGTATACACTGAGCAAATGTTTATTTTGACTGGAAGCCCTGTCACTTGGTGTATTTATTTGAACTAGAGAGATGTATGCTTAGCCTGAGGAGGTATCTGCACTCTTTTTTTAAAAAAAAGAAAAGATGAATTGATGAATGGCCGTAAAAGCGATACTTTTATCTGTTTTATGTGCTCCTAATGCTGCTAAATTGTTGTATATTAGATTAAAAAATAGCTCATCCTGATGTTCTATCATGAGCACGTCTAACAATGGTACATACAATATAAGCCTCTTTCATTTAATGATTTACTGCTGTAAAAATGAAACACAAAATTCTCCTTACACTCAACAGAACAGTGCGGCTGAGAGATTGTTCAGGGTGTTCAGGCTGAGATTTTAGGCTCCAGTGAGGAATAATAGTTTTCTGCCTTAAAGTATCTGCATATATATTTTTCTTCAATTACACAAAGACCTGAGTAAAATAGGTAGCAATTGCTCTACCCTCCCACCCAGAGATATTCTATTTCAGACTTAAAACTTTTCCAGTGATAGTAATTATTGCAAAATCCACAAATGTGCGGCAATCCACGTTATTATTATTAGTTACTATATCTGCAGTGGCATATAGTGCTTTATAGACAAATAAAAGACAGAATGCTGTTTGGTGTTCTCTTTTCTTTTCCTCCAGTCACCGTTTATTGGCAGCTTTATTTAGGGATTGGCCAGCTGCTTTAGATATAAGTGACCCCTCCCACCAGTACTTCTGCCCAGAACGCCCTCTGAACTGAACATTAGGTCCTGCAAGAACATTTAGTTATGTAACCCCTGCCCGTGTTGTCCCTTCATGATGATTACTTTTCATTCTCTCCTCTGGCCTTTCAGGTTCCATCCAGGAGCAGGAGCTAACGTACCAAACTATAATGCAAAGCTTTTCTCACAGTGGCTACATCTCTATTGCATCCAGGGGTGTAACTTGCAGCTCGTGTAGACATACCCTTGCTAGCTGTAATCTAACTAGCTTGCTAAAAATAGCGGAGAGGTTGCAGTGGTGTGGACTTCAGCACAGGCTGCACAAGCAAGTATGAGGAGGGCTATGAAGAGTACAACCCACCCTGGAAACAAGAAGTACTGGCAAGCTTGGTTTCATGCCTTTTCCAGCCAGGGAGCCAACAGTGCCCAGCTGTTTTGCAACTGTGTAAGGGGGGGTAGGCTGATAGACGCATCCTCCTCCTTATGGCCTCATCATACAGCCAGGCCCAACTGCAGTTCTTATGCTACAACAATGCAGTGACTTCTCCCTCCTAGAACCTCCCTCTTTGGGTGCGAGTAGGGTGGCTGCCCCCCATGCACTGGCCAGTGGACCAAGCTGGACATGCAGAGGCAACATAGTGTACCTCCTAAAGAGACATAGTAGCAGTTACACTCCACCTACCTGCCAAGAAGCTCTGGGAGGCATTTTCCCTGGGGGTTCTCACTGCCCCAAATATAAGCAACTACCTATAAGGCCCCAATTTGACAAACATCAGAAGGTCAGATCAGCCTCTAAACTTATACACAACTGAACACAAATGATAAATGTTATGAAATTTGCCCAGCCCCCGTTTAAGGCACATTACTACTTGGGTCTCAAAGTGCTCTGCATGTTAGAAAAAAAACATAGTGACTTACCTACAGAAGGCATATGTGTGGGTGTGTGTTTCATACAAAATGGTGATATATAATAGCTATATCTTCATCATTTTTGTGTGATATACCAAAAATAATGCTCTGTGGTTCTGAACAAAGAAATTAGTCCACAAATATTGCTCAGAGAGCTGAGTGCCTTCCTACTGATATCTCACCGATAACTGTGCATACACAAATAATAGCAATATTAGCACATTATGCTTTCGAAGCACAGCACAAACATTCAGTAGTTAAGAAAACAAAAGACTCTGAGTAGGCTGCATTACCATATAAAATATTTCAAAATCATCTACTTTTATCAAATGGAGTATGTCAAAACTGTAGAGAGCGGTTACATTTTCCAACTTCCAAGAAGTTATCGTTACCAGCAGTGAAGCGCAATTAAAAGCGATTTCATTCATTTTTTTTCAATTCTTAGAGCTACTAAATTATTTGCAAATGTCTAATAGTGGGTCATTATTGCGTATTAACATTTGTTAGAAGTCTTTTGCATTTTGTTAAACAGATTTAATGTTACAATGTGACAGAAGCCACTTTACTTCTTGAAGTTTATCTAAACTTGTGTGACTCACAGGCAGAATAGCCAGATGAATTTGGTGATGAAAACATTTCATGGTTGAGGAATGTGGCACTAAAGAATTATAGAAGCTGTAAAATGTATTGACATTTTTTTATAGCACTGTCTCTGAAAATGGTGCAAATGAAGTATTGTGAATTACATTTGTACTTTTTATGTTGTCAAGTGCAACTTTGACAAACTAACTTGGAAAACAAATTTCCACCTGAAGTTATTTTTCTGAAGGGCTAAAATGAGAAGCGTAATGAGATCCTGTTGTCCTATGAATAGTTTCATAGAACTATTGAGATTTTGAACAAACTGAGCACAGAGAGAGAGAATGAGAATGTGAGTGTGAGAAGAAATCTCTTTCTGGAATCACACCGAGGCTAAGCCAAATATCTAGTGGAGCATGTTGTGTGGTAATCTAAATAGGAAAGTGTAAGATCTGTAAGAGAGAGGATAAGTTTCAGCAATCTCCCTTTTATTTCAGAATGTCTTCATTACTGTGACCCACTTCTGCATCCTGACTTACAGGACAGAGCCTTCCTTTAGCTTTTGCACTAGTCTTTTCTGGTTTCTTTTAATGCATATGTTTAGAAATTATTTTCTGTATCTTCCCAGAATGGGTCAAGAGGGAATGGAACCTTTTCCCTAACATCCAGCCCACATATTCCAACACTCTCACAACAGGACTGTTCAACTGAAAGCCAATTGGTTTTAGCTATTTTCTAGAGCTTGGGTATTATCTGGAGCTGCTCTCATTATCTCTTTTTATTTTAACACGCTATGTACACATATTTCTTTCCATATTTATATGCTAATCTAACTTACACAGGGCCAAACTTGAAGTCCTCCTTGGTTTTTAGTCTGTCTTTACTCCGGCTATTTGATAGCAATCATATTTTTCCTAAGTAAATGCTGAGCTAGGACTTTGAGATTTGGCCCATAAAGAGGGTGCTATGATGTAGTGGAGACCTACAGCAAGCCATTTATTAAATTACTATTGCATAACCATACTGTACTGTATTTCATGGTCACTACATAGAGAATAATGGTAACAACAAATAGTAAAAGGTGCTTATTGCAAAGTCACCCTTATTTGTCTATTTGTGTCACTGCTTTGTCCCACTCTTGCAGGCTCTTTGTTAATAATTCTGATACATTAGTCTTCTTTTACTGCACCAGATTTGGTCTAGTAAACACCCTTTTCAGTGATGGAACTGTAATTATCCAATCTGCAGGCTTTGCACATACAGTAGCTGATGAATCAGATATGCTGACGTAAGACCTGATATCTCTTCTGGCAACTTCACCACCTCAGTAGTTTGTGTTTTTCAGTTTTAAATTGGTAAAATTAAATGTCTTTAATAGCTTATTACTGGACTCCTTAACACGACAGCAAGAGGGTGAATACAAATAGAGTACTTGAGAAATCAGAGCCTGTGATGCTTGGCAGTGCTCACAGACTCTTCAATAGCATTCAGAGGATCATAGATATTAGAGAGGGGCAAGACATTAGTTGAAATCGTGGCCCCATTGAAGTCAATGGCAAAACTCCTATTGACTCCCTGAAGTCAATTTCACTTGTTGCATCATTGTTTCCATCCCCTTTCTATGCAACAGTATTCACTGCAGTTCAGTCTATTATATGCCAGGTTACTGGTAGCTCCTTGAAGCAGCGCACTGCAATTTGATCATGGAGTACATAACTATGAGTTTTATTGATCCCTTCATATGTTTTCACCCAGCACTGTCTAAACTTCCCAATTCTATGTCTGCATGCTCTGTGCTTATTTAAAACTCTGGGTGCAGTTTATTATTATAAACTCCTAGTCAGGAATATGGAAGGGTATCCCTAGGATATTGCACACCCCAGCTTTAAATGACTCAAAACTCTCACCAGATTCATGAAAAGTTCTGCTGACGTTCTCAGACCTTTGGAATGATTCTGTGCTTGTTTGTGGTTGTGTGTTTGAAGCCATAGGCTTAATCCTTGGCCCTAGATCTAGCCACTGTGTACTGCTTCAGCAATGTAAATGAGCCAAAAAGTGACCCTAAAGGAGTATTCCTCCTGGCACTGGGACTCCTTGGACTGCTAAGGCTGCTTGTGTAGGGTTGGTGTAGGCTGTTATATGTCGTCTGCTTCTCTACCACCTTGACGGAGGGGGTATGGAGAGGTGGAGGCAGGTGTGGGAGGGGGAAAAGCAACGCATATGACATTCTGCTTGATCCTTATAAAATTGCTGCAGTGGGCATAACTAAGAGCAGCCCTTAGGCTGTTCTAAATTTCACTGGGGTCCATTTTGCCCCCCTGGCAGCCCAGGATCAAATGAGCAGAAAAGTGACTTAGACATGCCTTTCCAGTTTGCTCTCCTCAGCTGTATCAAGCATAAACTTGGCACAGCTAAAGATTAAGTCCTATGACTCTTAGTTTCCAAGTAATATCACAAGGCCTCAGGGACTGTGAACCTTCTGAATGGAAACCAGTGAAAATGTTCACATGAATATATGAGAAAAAAACTACGAAGTGTTACAAAACTTTACACAGCATAAAAACTATAGACTCATAAATCCTGCTGAAGAGTTCTATGGAATTCCATGGATGGGTATCACTGTCCATTTCTGGACTTCAGGCAACAATTAAAAATGCAGCAAAAGTATGAGGTAATCTGCTGTTGAACAAAACACTATCAAATCAGAATAGAAGCTAATGCCATGAATTATAATGCATTTTCATACAACACCCTCTCTCCCTAGATTTGAACTTTCAGGATCAATCAGGTAGCACATGGGGAATCATGACCTCGCTCTCACTCCTAATGAACTGTTGCCTCACTACATAACATGACCCTTGGTGTCAACCTCATAATTAGTACTTGTGGGTCTATCAATAATGAGTCCTAGATGGTCCCAAGATACTAAAGAAAAGCTTCATTTCTTTTGTGCAATGCAAGAATCTCTTCTCTACCAACCCTTTGCCATTGTGATTCAAGCTTACTTTTCCAAATCCTGGCAGAGTGGCAGTGGGGCAGAGGGAGAGATATGTGGGATTAGGGGAAAGGGTCTCTGAACATGTTTTTTTCCTGGTATTCCCATTTTTGAATGCTGCTAAACCATTTTTTTCCTGAAAAGTTTGGACAAGGACTAGGTACATGGCTTCCATTATTATTAAATTCATAGTTTTCCTTGTTCTGTTTTTTAACATTTGGGTCAAGTGGAAGTTAGTAAATGTTACATTGTCCTAAGGGCAACATTAGATATTCCTAGGTATCTATGGTAAAATCACATTCCTAGAAATCATGCTTGAAGAGCAGGGCTCCTTTGTACTCCTGAGTGTAGTCAAAGTCTCCAAAACCTTCTTTACTACTACATTGGCTTGGGAAATACTTAATTGTGTTATCTTCATATTAGCAGAAAAGCTGAAATCTCTGCTGTGATGGGTTGGATCACAGAAAACCCCTTGGGAACTGCCAATGGATGTGCTGAGACTACCTCTGAGCCCACTTTCCCCGGCAACTTGGGACTTCAGTACCCTGCCTAGTTCGAGCCAGACATGCTAGCCTGCAACAAACACAGCCCCAGGTCTGAACAATGTCCCCCAAAAGCTGCAGGCTTAACTGAAAACAGCTTAAGAAGTGTTCCTGTCTCCAACACTCAGATGCCCAGCTCCCAATGGGGTCCAAACCCCAAATAAATCCATTTTACCCTGTATAAAGCTTATACAGGATAAACTCATAAATTGTTTGCCCTCTATAACACTGAAAAAGAGATATGAACAGTATGCTTCTTTTACAGACTATCCTCCTTCTAGTCTGGGTCCAGCAATCACTCACACCCCTGTGGTTACTGTCCTTTGTTCCAGTTTCTTTCAGGTATCCTTTGGAGGCTATCTCTTGAGCCAGCTGAAGACAAAATGGAGGGGTCTCCCAGCGGCTTAAATAGACTTTCTCTTGTGGGTGGAGACCCCCTCCTCTCTCCTATGCAGAATCCAGCTGCAAGCTGGAGCTTTGGAGGTCACATGGGCAAGTCACATATCCATTCATGACTCAGAACTTTACAGGTGGCAGCCATTGTTCACATGCTACCTTGAATGACCCCAGGTAGACTCATATGTGGATTGGAGTCTTCCAAGGTTCCATTGTCCATTAAGTGTTTCTTGATTGGGCACTTAACTTGCAAATTCCTTTCTTAAGAAGCTGACCAAATGCCTTACTAAGGCTACTTAAAATCAAACCAGTACACAGCCAATATTCATAACGCTGAATACAAAAATGATACATGCATACAAATAGGATGTGGCCTTCTACCTTCCGAGATGTCTGTGCTTATTTTGTGTGCATTAGGGAATAGAAAGTAACCGTATTATAGAGTAAGTTAAAGCACAGAGCAATACCATTCTACTGCTACTCTGAGCACGTTGTTGACTGACTCACTTATTTTATTGAACAAATAAATTAATAACCTGTTCCCACTGTAAAGTTCTTATAAGTTTCCTCACTGTATAGACAAGATGCACTCTTTAGCAGGCAGCAGTATGCTACAACTTCTGCGGCATATACATTTTGCAAAAATACAAAACAGGAAGTGACTGCCTAGGAAGGAGTACTGCAAAAAGAGATCTGGGGGTTATAGTGGATCACAAACTAAATATGAGTCAACAATGTAACGCTGTTGCAAAAAAAAAAAAAAGCAGCAAACATCATTCTGGAATTAGTGGGAGTGTTGTAAGCAGGACACGAGAAGTAATTCTTCCACTCTACTCAGCACTGACATGGCCTCAACTGGAGTACTGTGTCCAGGTCTGGGCACCACACTTTGGGAAAGATATGTACAAACTGAAGAAAGTCCAGAGGAAAGCAACAAAAGTGATTAAAGAACTAGAAAACATGACCTATTAGGAATGATTGAAAAAATGGGTTTGTTTAGTCTGGAGAAGAGAAGACTGAGGGGGGACGTGATAACAGTCAAGTACATAAAAGATTGTTATAAAGAGGAGGGTGATAAATTGTTCTGCTTAACCACTGAGAACAGGACAAGAAGTAATGGGCTTAAATTGCAAGGGCGATTTAGGTTAGACATTAAGAAAAACTTCCTAACTTGTAAGGGTAGTTAAGGACTGGGACAAATCACCAGGGGAGATTGTGGAATCTCAGTCATTAGAAGTTTTTAAGAGTAGGTTAGACAAACACTCATCAGGGATGATCTCGAGAATACTTAGTTCTGCTTCTGCAGGGGACTGGACTAGACAACCTATCGAAGTCCCTTCCAGTTCTACATTTCTGTGATTCTATGGCTACACTGCAGTCAGGACATGTGATTGCAGCACGTGTAGGCATGCCTGAGCTAGCTTTAAATCTAGTAAGATCAAAGCCAGCTTGAATAACAATAGCAGTGTCAAGCCTCCTCAGTACAATCACACCCAGGACCTGGGTATGTACTCAAGTGGCTAGCCTGTGCTGCCACAGCTGCACTGCTGTTGTTGTTTGAACTAGTTTTGAGCTAGCTAGATCAAAGCTTCCTCGGGTATGTCAGTCATATCTCCTGATTGTGGCATAGACGTCGCCAGTTCCAAGTCGGAAGCTAACTCAGTTCATGTGCAGAGTGGCCGGAATAGGGTCCAGAGATGCAGGGGACAGCAGCCTCTGAAGCAGAACAAGATAGAGAATGGTAGGGGATAGAGTGACAGCCTCAGGCTCAGGGAAGCAGCACGGTGTCTTAATGCAGGAATAATGACCGTGGCTCTTTAAAGAGGCAAGAGCCAGAAGGATCCCTAAAGGGACAAGAGCTAGCACTGCACTGGGTGTTGGGGGGACCTGTTTTTGATTCCTCACCTCTGACCAGCTGGGTGAAGTTGGGCAAGTCTCTGTTTCCCCTCTCACACTTTGCCTGTCTCATCTAGCAAATTGTAGATTCTTCAGAACAGAGACTTTCTTGCTGTGTGTGCCTAGCATACTGGGACCTTAGTCACAACTGGAATTTCTAAGGGCTACCAAAATACAAGTAAATAACAATAACTGGGAAGGCTGATGAGCTGTTAAGGAGGCAGGACAACTTTGAAAAGAGAGACTAAGTTTTGGTGACAGCACGTAGCTCTTGAAAGTCCAAACCTGTTTCCTCTTAAGACAAAACAAGACAAACAGAAAGGGAAGGAGAGAGCAAAATGAAATGCAACAGCTGGGAAAATTCAGGGACTGTCTCTGATGCTTGTTGTTCAGTTGCTGGAAGATCGTGGGAACTGCTCATAACACAGTTAACCACTCCTGGACCTGGCTTTACTCTTTTGGCTCTGGGAAAAGATTCATTCTTCTTTTGCTCTCCTTTTCCTCTGGCCTCTCTCTGGGGAAAAAAAACAAGGTAAATGAGTAAATTTATAATGTGGCATTGGTAGAACCATGCTGCTGCCGGCTGTGGTAAAGATATTGCTGCCCAAAGTTAATTGCTGAGGGTTGTTATGAATATTTGAGGAAAGTTTGTTTTTAAATATATATATCTATAGGAAAGAAAGATAGCTGAAATGATTTTGTTCAGAAAAATTCCCCTCTAGGATTAAACCAAGAATAGAAAATTTCAGCCCCAGATAAGTTTGTTTCAGGAAGTTATGTGCAGTTAAAATAAGGAGTCAACTGACTTAATACATCATGGCTCTTTCTTGACACCCTAAACAAACAGAGCAAAGTTTGAGGGGTCTGTGGTGTCACTAAATAAACAGATTCAATTATAAATGAGTGACATGGGTCATTTAATGCAGTTGTTGGTTCAATGCTTTTGTTTTGCCAGTTTGGTAAGTTTAGCCTTTTTAGAATCAAAGGGCCTAATTCACCATTGCTTTGAACCTTCAAAATTCAAAAAAGCACATTCTGATGTGGTGTTCCTTTGCACTCATTTTTCAAAAGTGGAATGACTAAAGCCTGAACCAAATCCTATTAAGCCAATTGGAGTCTTTCCACTGACTTCAGTGGGCTGTGGATCAGAGCTTTTAGAAGGTTCAACTCAGTGGAGAATCAGGGCCAACATTTTTCTCTCTCTTTTCTTTCTGTCTCTGCACTGGTTTATTTCTGGAAAATCAAATAAAAAAGTTTAATAAAAAAGGAAGTGGGAAACAATATAAAAATACTATGTAGCTTCTGAACAAATAAAGAATAAATGAAATAGAAGCATATTCATCAAAATAAAAGTCAATACTGAAATAAAGTTGGCCCCTGTTGGGATATACAGGATATGGGGGAAAGCAAAAAGAGAGGGAAAGCATTTATAGAAATGAAAGTTCTTATGAAATAAATATATTAGAGAATATTAAAACAGTAATGGAGTCTACTCATAAATGTTATAGAAAAGGGGACAAATTATTGTGTTTAATTTACATGTTTTTCTTTCTCTGTTGTGAGAAATAGTTGTGGGTAAAACATAGGATTGGGAGTCAAGAGATCTGGATTCTTTTTCTGGCTGCACTGTAATCTTCCTCTGTTACCTTAGGCAACTCACTTAGCCTTTCTGTATCTCATTTCCCCACTCTGGAAAATGGGAATAATAGTACTTCCCTTGCGTCAAGATGTAAGGATTCATTAATTAACATTTGTAAAGTACTTTGAGATCTTCAGATGCAAGATGTTATCCAAGTGCAAAGTAGTATTTAAGATACAGATGTGATATACTATTACTCTTAGTAGCCATAGCACCATTCAGAATGACCCCATGTATCTTTTCAGAAAGGAAGTTAGGTAGGTTGCATATGTGACCGTTTGCTTCATCAGATCTCTGAGAACCCACATTCGGTTAATGTCCAGTACCTTGGTATCTGAGAACCTTCCAGAAGTGCATTAACAAATGGGCCTATCATCTGCCATGTGTTGTTCTTTCTTCAGAATTAGGAGTACCTAAATGGTTGTGAACCATATGGATAAGGTTTTTATATAATATGTATCTCTGTGTGTGTAAACACTTAGGATGAAATCCTGGCTTCATTGATGTCAATGGGAATTTTGTCATTGACTTCAACGGATGCAGGATTTTACACTTTCTCTCTATGTATCTAATTTCCTAACACAAAAGAACAACTAATTACTGGATAATAATGTGTACTTTATTCTAGTTAAGTATACTGGTTGGACTGCACCAGGGCTCAGCCCAAAGTCTGCTGCTGTTTATCATATTCATGGACTACGTCAGCAGGAATATCCCAATGGGAAACTGTCAGAAGTTGCTACATGCAGAGGATATAGAAATAAGGGCATCCTCAGAAGAAAATGTAGAGGAAGTAGTAAACCAGTGGGATGATCGGGTAAGCTGGCTTGGGATAAATCATGTATAAATCATGATTGGAGGACTTCAGTAACTCAGCCAGATGTTAGGGGTCTATTTCAGGAGTGGGTGGCCTGCATTGTGCAGGAGATCAGACTAGATAATCGTGATGGTCCCTTCTGACCTTAAAGTCTCTGAGTCTATGAAGGGGACTTGCTTAAGGTAGCATAGCAGGAGAGAGTAGTAGGAAAGATCTCAAGGAAAACTGAGAAAATGCTGGATAGATTGCATCAAAGAAGACAGAAAGCAGGTGGACCTTGGTGCTGCCTCAGACTGACAAATATGGTGGATGCAACTGACCTCAGTTGATGGGATAAGGGGAGGAAGAAGAATGTATACTTTGTCTGTTTACATTAGGACTTATTGTATCAATTACCACGTAGTGATAAGGCAGTGGAAAACTGAAGACTGTGAGCCTGAGTCTATGTTGCCTTGCACCTTGTGTAGTCATTTACACCTGTGCAAAGTAGTATACAAGGTAGTGGAAAATGAGATCCCTGGATTTTTTTCTACCCAAAAGCTGTCCCCAGTGGTTTCTTTATTATGATTAAATCTAATGAGAAACAAACATTTAGAAATGCCTGGTTTCCAGTTTGCCTCAGTAGATTATCTAAGGAAATTCAGGGAACATTTCAAAGAAACACAAAAGAAGAAAGACATTTTTTGCAGATCTCCACCACAAATGTAGTTTTGACCAATTTCTATCATTCCTGCTTATTTCATTTCTGCCAGAAGTGACACATTAATTGATTATGTTGCTGTGTTGTCTTCAGGAAATGTTGTGGCATTTTGCTCCAGTGAGGCTGCTGAACATTTGATATCTAGGTACTATAGGCTTCAGTGCTGTTCATCCACTCAACACATTCAGTTCAGTCTTCTAATTATCTCTGGTAACTCACATACTGTTACCTCTAGAAAAGGTACTGTCAGGAGGTTTCAGTTCAAACATACCTGATGAAGGCATTTCTTTTTCAGCCTGACTCTGCAATGTGGCCCCATAATGGATGCTACCTCGTCTCCAGTGACAAAGATATTATGTTAGCTCAGCACAGTATGCAAAAATAACTTTCTCCATACGTGCCTTTTTATCCAGTAAGATAGAGAGAGCGAGTGCCTCTTGGTGAAGATACTGATGCTCAGGTGAAGAATGGAATTAGGGCCCAGAATGCAATGGGAGGCAGAATAATATGCCAATGTCATGATGTCCTAACATGATAAATTGCTTCATCTATGTCCCCCGCACTGTACACAGCAGGGATTGTATTACACCTGGTGCCTGTGATGACTCTCCTTTTCTCCTCCCCTTCTGAATCTATTATAGCAGGACTGCGTTTCATGTCTGATTCCATAGCTTGGGCATTCCACAGAAAGATGTGTGCTTTGCCTTGTGAGCAGGATAACAATTGCCTGCAGAATGTCATTAGCAAGAAGATTTAACTGGATAAACTCAAGTGATGTGAGTGGTGATTTTAGAATATGCATGCTCTATTTTCAAGTTATGAGCCTATTTTGATATTTATGTAGAGACATAAAACACGACAGGGATGTATTAATATATTTACTTTCATGGGACAGCTGCATATATCCTGGAACCAATGCAATTATTTTTGTTTTCTCTACTTGTTAGCCAATAATATATAAATTATTGATCACATCCGCTCAGGCTCAGCAAATCTTACAATCAGATGTGACTTTTTAAATGGTTGAAATAGTTATTTTTAAGAATTTGCAAACAGTAATTTATTTCAGGTCCTATGCTGAAGGACTGCTTTAACCTATCCGTTCCACAAATATATAAACGTGGTGGGCCATGATGACATAGGGGTAGCTCTGTTGCGTAATCACCTTCTTACAATGCTAGCAGTAGGGGCAACACTGTTCAGAAAGAAGCCTTTGAGCAACAATGGTATTGACATGTAAGACCAAATTCGCCCTTATTGCAGCCTCCTTGACTTTAGCAGATTTGCACAGGTGTGACTGGAGGCAAAATTTGACCTATAGAGAAAGCCATTCGGTTCCCCACTGGTTTGGTAAAAGCAAGAATGAGGTACTCAACTCTCCAGTGATACAATTGCCGAAGAGGGGGATGGATGAAGATAAAGAGAGTGGAAGTTTCAGTTAGAAAAGACTAAATAAAGGGAGTTCCATTTAGGCTCATCGATTGGAAACGTTCTTCTACACAACCACAGTTTTGCCTTCAAAACAATTTTTAAAATGTCTGTTTTCCTTGACTTTCTGGTAGGTTTCACAGTGTGTGATACATTAAAAAATTAAACTGGGCCCTTAGTAATATCTTTTAGTTCTATGGTATTAATGGAGTACCAAATACAGCTCACTACCTCAGTCCTTACTTTGGTCAAACTCCTTGAGCCCAATGCAAGTTTCACCATAGTTTCCATAGGAAGTGGTGAGCAATGACGGGACGTGGGGTTCATTTCTGATAAGTACTCCAAATTTCAGATACTTATTGAAATTTTATTTGAAGTGGGTTAAGAATTTTGCAGAAACCGGATTTAAAAATGGAATTCCAGCACCATTTGTTTTCATCATTCTGGAAATATTGTGAGATCACCTAGAAAAGAGTAAGATAGAGGAGCGCATATACAATTGGAAATATACAGAATTGATTTGATTCAGGTAAGTGTGGATGTTTCAGATGCAGATGCAGATTTTATTTTTTTAATTTAAACTGAATCTTTTCATTCATGCCTGGTACCTAGAAAACATAAAGTGATGGGCAGATTTTAAAAACTGGCTGGTAGACAAATTTCATTTTTACCAGTTTATGTGCATCAAATTCTGGATTTTTAAAAATGCATAACTAGCTAATACATACAAAGCAAATTTACAGGCCAGGTTGAGGTCCTTTAGATAAAGAGCACTACTGTGTTTCAGGGGACAGTGCAGAAGTGGACTGCCCAAGTGAAAACCTGTGGCAGGATGGTAATATCTGAAACTGGTGTTCTGTTTCCTGAAGTTCTGGAGTACACAGGAGGAAAGTGACCAATGGGCCATCCTGGGGGAGAGCACAGTATCTGGTCCCTTCTGCACTTTGTCATCTTTGCTGACTGGGCAAGAAAGGGGACTGTGGCAGGGACAGATGTAGCCTCCCGATTCAGGGACCACCCACAGCTGCACTCTCTACCCCAGCATTGCAATCCTAATCCTAGCCCAGTGTGGAGGGGCAGCTGGGGTGGGGGAAGAGGGCTGTTAGAGGGTGAGCCTGGCTCCACACTCAGCCTGAAATGGTGGCTCCTGTCCCCTGGGGCGGGACCTGACTCCACACTCTGGACATTGCGATTTGCCACAGGGGTTTGCGGTGTCATTCGGGTTTGGCCTGGCATCCTTTCCATCATGATGAAAGGGCAGCCAGGCCAAATATGAATGAGTGGCATTGCGACCTGGAGCATGGGGTCGCAGGGCCACTCAGGTTTGACATCTTTGGTTTCATTATTTCTGTGGGTGCAACCCATGAACCCACACTAAAGCCAGCCTGGACTGGGGACATCGCTTTGCCTCTTCTGACCGACTCAGAAGAGGCTGGTGCCAAAACAGCAGTAGCCTCTTATAGCCCTTGCACCTAGGAGAGTACAAAGATTGCCGTTGTGCCGAGCCCCTGCATGGGGCAAAGGTGGAAACGGATTCTCATGTCCACACCTTACATTTGCAGTTTGTACACCCTTTGAGAGGCAGGCACAATCTTGCCCTGTGTTTTTGTGTTCCACTATTTTTAATCCAAACGGGCTTGTATTGGAAAGTGGTATCTTGTGTGTAGAATTTGGAAGAACACTGGATCAAACCAGGTTCTTTTGTTTTATTCTCCTTTGCATAAGCACAAGACATGTAGTAAATCCAAATGCTTCAAAATGCCACAAACAAACGATTTGTAACCCAGTAAAATTATGGAGCATTTGAGAAGAGATACTGGTTTTGAAAAGCTAAGAATCCAGAATGTGTGTATGGAGAACTGGCGAGAAGGATGGAGAAAGAGACTGAGGAGGGAGGGAAAGAGTGTTTAGTGTTGTCAGAAAGCTACAAGACTTTTGAATTATTACACTGAAAACTGAAACTGCTCTATCAAAATTGATAGAAGTGCCATGTATGGTTGTTCTCCCCTCTACCTTATATCCAAAGTTTGCACTCTGAAATGTATTTATCTGTAATTCAAACCTAGGGGTCTGACTCTGAATGACCTTGAGTTATTTTTTAAGCCATCTCTATTTGTGTGACTCCGTGCATGATGACCCTTTGGGCACTGGGAGACTTGTTGATGTGCTTTGAAATCAAAATGAACACCACTAATGCCTGGATGGTAGCTCTTGTAAAGTTGTTTTTTATTCCAATAAAAGATCACAGAAAATGTTGTGCTGTTATTATGGAAGTGTGCAACAGAGACTGTGTGGCTAAGGCAGCATGCACATATGCTTAACATTACTAAAGCATGCATGTGTGTGCATGTGTGTTTTATATACACACACATCTGGAAACATTCCAGCAAAATCATCACAATTCATCATATATTGTCTTTTTCCCCCCTATGATTTCAAGATGAAAGTTTTCAATACTAATGCTGCAAAGTGGGTATTATGCTGATTTATGCTAATCGGTTCCATAGATGCTGTCATATTATATTGTTAAGTGATGACACTGGTGAAATAGTGCTGCTTCTAATGTGAACAGCCCACTAGTGCCAGAGTGAAAAGAGTAGGGGATCCACCCATCCTCTTGGCTGCTTGATCTTTTCTTTCTGAGTGAGTTCTAAATTTGAGGCCTTATCCTCCATTCCTTCAATTCAGTAATTCTTTATTGGCATAACAAGCTATACAAGGGATGCTGAAATGTAAAAAGAGACAGCTCTCATGTGTCTGTCAGAAGCAAGGACAATTTTCCCAGGGTGAGATTCATTGTTTTGGATTATGTGCCTATGTAAGAGAGCATAGCATCTCTTATGCCCCTATGTGGGCTAGCTAGTCCTTGAGTCCTTGCACACGAGTAAGAGACAATACTTCCCCGCTGTCTCTCTCCCAGTAAAAGGTGGATGGATAATGGGCAGAGAAGGCCAGGTATGGATTGGGTCTCGGCTCTACTCACAAGCCACAGGGTTTGGGCAAGTGTAGGAGCATGAAGGACAAGGACAGAACTCAGTACATTACTACTCCTCTGCAGCAAAGGTTATCAGAGGAGGCAATGTGACTCTTGGTGTCTCTCAGCTATGTCTACACTTCAATAAAAGACCCACGGCATGGCTGCAGATCACCAGATCAGCTAACTCTGGCTCGTGGGGCTATAAAATTGCAATGTAGATGCTCGGTCTGGAGTCCGGGCTCTAAGATCCCACAATGCGGGAGGGTCTCAGAGTCCAGGCTCCGGCCTGCATACAAACGTCTATACTGTTATTTTTTTTTTGCCCTGCAGCCTGAGCCCTAGAGCCCGAGTCAGCTGATCCAGGCTCTGAGACTTGGTGCCATGGGTTTTTTAGCGTAGTGAAGCCATACTCTCATTTACAGTGTCTCATGTCTACACTATGAGCTAGGGATGTGAGTCTCCTGCTTGTGTAAATGCACCTGGTGGTAGCTCTCACCAAGCTAGTACCAGTATAACTAACACTGCTACCACAGTAGCACTGGCAGCAACAGCAGAGGCATGACTGAGCTGGGCCAACCACAAGCCCTCCTGAAACTGGTAGGTAGGTACTTGGCATGGCTCAGTTATGCCTCCACCCATGGTACCATGGTTACACTGCTAAATACACTGATGCTAGAATGAGTCTGTGTACCCGATCAGGGGAATCACACCTCTAGCTCAGTGTAGATGTAACATCACCTTAGAGGTACTCTAGGGGTGGGGCAGTTTATGTACCATCTCTTGCTCAGGGCAGTGCCTAAAGTCACAGTTTATCCCTGTGTGGTTGGGGTTTCATAGCCTGTGTCCTAATCCATTTCAAATGAGAATTTTAGGGCCTAAAGTGAACAAAACATAGTTTTAAAAAAACCCAACCAAATAACCAAGGATACTGCAAAATTTGCTCTGTTCATTTGTTTTGTCAATTTTGTCCATAGTTTTAATTATCAGTGGTACTTCACAGTAAACTGTACTAGTAAATGAAATGTAGTTGATGTATAAATAATGGAAATGTAGTAATATGAGACCGCCCTACAGCGTCAGTTTCTACATCTCAGCTACATCTCAGGGGGGTAAGGAAAGACCCCCAATTTTTTATGCAGATTATAAAGTATGTCGGGTAGTGAAATGTAAATTAGTGAAGTTGTGAGGTATTTAAATTTTTGTGAATGCTATTTCCTATATCAGGGGTACAGCCTTATGGGGTAAATGCAGCGCTAGGATTTATGCAGGTGACTTCCGTTGACTTCTGTGGGAGTGCTGTGTATGCCTTTAATATTTCATGAACTATTACTAGGAGTTTACATTTACCCATAGGGAATAAATGATAATGCCAACTGATGTTCAACATCACAGTAATAAAACATTGTACTGTTTTAAAAATGATCAGGACGGTCATGGTATATTCTGGCTAAAATAACATGACCTTCGCCTATTTACCTGTTGTGAAACGTCACCTCAAAGGCTGGACTCTAGCTGTGTCATTTCTCATTTCAATCTATATTTATTGTCTAAACCCAGCCTGAACTCAGTTCTCTGCTGTTGATCACTATATTAATTTAACTGAAGAGCTTCTAAAACAAAAGGAACGTTGATAGAATGGAAGCAGAGGAAATAGAGAACACAGTGATACAAGCCCTTCTTGGAGAGGAAAGTTGCCCTGAAGAAGTAGTAATAGATCAAACACTCTTCATCTCCAGGCATGTCTGTGGTAACAGAAGTTAGCGTTAGTCCATTCCTCTTATTGACACATCTTTTGTTTGAAAAGTAAACTCACTTTGACTCAGAGACTGTAATGATGATTTTGCAACATATGGTGGAAACAAAATTAAAGGCAGGGTGATGTTTTAAGCAATAGCTCTGTGTGTGTGTGTGTCAGCCACACTGCTCTAGGAGCAGGAGACTTAGAGAGATTGTGCCTCATTCGCAGAGCACAAGGAGTGCTATTGTGCACAGTCCTCGAGCAGTGATATGGGGGGAATGCTTCTTGTTTATACCTCCACAGTCTGCAAGGGCTGCACACAGTCTAGTCCTAAACTGGGGGCTATTACAAGGCTCAGAGAAATATCAAGGAGCATCAAATACTCCTCATATAGTAGGCAAGATTTGTACAGGGCCAGGCACAAACAACAGGGGGGAAGAATGCACTAGGAATCTGCCTCCCCACCACCCTTGCACAGCCATGTAGGGGAAGGATACAGCAGCAGATTTTATGCTCTCCTGAATGTAGAACACTCGGCTTGCTATGGGACAGAATGAGGGTGGGGCCTTGACCCTCTCACACCATTAAGCAGAGGTGGCCATTCCTGCTCCTGTCCACAGGGCATTCTACCTATCACTGAACACTTGTTCATTTCTCTGCCCTGGCTGGTCCCAAGTTGCCTTTACAGCAATTCCTTGATAGCTAGGTGGCACCCTGTTGTTTTCATGAGTTGCTGAATTTCACCATCAAAATTGTAAGTGTTGCAGTGGGGATGCATAATAAATAGGGCTCTGACTTTGTTCAGCTACAGTGCTCAGATATTGTCTTGTTGGCACAGGGCATTTTTGATATGTCTATTTGGGTGCATGGTTGGATACAGATCTTTGCCCTGAACATTTTCTTACACAAAAGGGGGATAATTTGTCTCATCGTCACTAAAACTAGCAACTTTGACATTTAGGTTAAAAAAAAAAAAATCCCAGCCAAAATAGCATGGTGGTGCTCATTCTTGTCACCATGGCAGTTTATTCAATAAATACATTTTTAAAAAGTCCAGTTAAAAAAAAAGAATTCCAGGTGTTTTTTTAAAAAAGCAAAGAAAAAGCTGTGAAGGCTAGCAGAAGAGTTCTTCTGTGTGACTGCTGAGTGACAATACTTGTTATGGAGTCACTCGGGCTAGCCAGAGCATTTAAATGAAAATGATATTTTTATGAGAAATGGAAATTAAAAAAAAGTTGTGTTATTCTCCTTCCTTCAATTTTCTGATATTCTTTGATATTCACTGACTAAAAAGGTGACTGCTGATTGTTTTGATGATAAATTGCCTGCAATGCATGTGGGACTAATTATGAGATGGCACACTTCATTCTGCCACCTGTATAAACTAGATTTTAGACAGGCACAATAAGGGAAGTATTCACAACAACACAGTATTTGTAAAGGCTGCAGATTCACCTAGTTCTCGCTAATGGGAGCTTTGGTATTGAGAGAGGGGTCTTGAGTAGGTGATGGGAAAACCTGAGGGAGCGGGAGGACGGGAACAAGGGGGAAATCAATCTGGAGGTTCCACAAGAGAGAGGCAAAATGGGGCTGTGAGCTAGGAGAAAAGAATCCGAGAGGGTGATTTGCCCATGGAGGGGAGAGATCAAAGTTTGTGTATGTGAAAGAGAGAGACCTGAAAGCAGTAAGATAGTTTTGGAGCATGAGAGAGAGATGATGGGGCAGACAAAGATATCGCCTGGGGAGGAAAAAGATAGATGAGGCTAAGAGGAAAGGGAGAAAATCTAGGGCCAGATCCTCATTTGTGATTGAGGAATGCTTGGTATGGCTGAGGATGGTGAAGTGTAGAACAAAAGGTGACTTTTTTGTTCCTCCAGGACTAACGTAGCTTGTACCAGTGGTCAATATCCCCAGTGTTGCCCCAAAGGGCATTATAGAAGCCAAGGGTTGCCTGGACATGGAAACACCACAGCCTCCCTTTTCCTCTAGCTCTACCTCACCGTGTGGAGGTGGCACAGTCCTAGCATGGTTCTTCAACACATAAGGATCCCTCTACTCAGGAGAAATCTTCCAGGTGCCAGGTCCATTGGATGTAGGTTTGTGGATGTAGGACACTTTGTGTCCCCTGCTTCTTCCCCCTCCCATCCGGAGAGGGAAAGGAGGAGAGCCTGCAGCATCCAACTCCTTACCACCTCCCCTCCTCGAGCCACAGTGGCCCTGTCAGTTCTCCCCTCACAGCCCTCAATAGAGGGGTGTATGGCAGGGTAGGGTGGCTGGAAACACAAAGGATGTTTCCCTCCATAGTTCTACACTCTTTGCACTATATACATAGACACAGGCACACACAAAGACTCTCTCTTATGTTTGGCCGGTTGTGGGCTTGCTTGCAGTCATAGAGAGTCTTCAGATGCATTTATTTCCTTGTTCCCATTCTACTCCCTATGCCAGGTCCCATTTCACAACATGACGCAACACCATATCATCCCATGACACACCAACCATGGGATCTGGTGAGTTTCACCCGCCTATTATGATGAACTTTCCTGAGTGCTCTTCTTTATTCCTGCCCCAGATTGCAGCAGTGCAGCAGGAACACTTTATTTCAGGTCGAAAGACTGCACATACACACTCACTGGCAGAGTTCCTGATCTGGTGCATGGTACGTGAACAATCTTCTAATCTCTGGCCACAGACTGGCAGGTAAAAGAAGACAAATATTAAACTTGGTACCCACACTTCTCAGTCTCCTAAAAAGTGAAAGCTGGAGTTCAACACCTTACCTTCTACCTGCGCGCACACACACACACACAAACACACACGCACACAGACTAACACAGCTACACAATTGTAGGTACACACAATTGTAGGTGCGTGTGCGTGCACACAAACACAAAATTGTAGGTGTGCACACTTGAATCTGCACTTGCAAACGTCTGCTATGGAGTCTAATACTTGTGGGCATCTTTTAAATAAGTCTATTACCTGCATACTTTCAAACGCTGGCATTTGCATTACTGCAACTGCTAGTTGCTGCTCCTTCTTTTTTTGCCATCCATTCTTAGCACTGTATGGTTATACCCACAGAATATTATATCCATTTTGCATTTTTTACTATAAAAAATCTACCAGTTATTTTTATTTTCATTCCATTAGCTCAGATACTACATTTTTCAGTTTAATTGTTAATGGTATCGTAGAAAAAACAAAGATCGAGCCAGCAGTTCAATAGATAGATATCTGTGAATATGAATTATTTTATAAAGTGACAAAAAATTGGAGAGGGTTCAAAGAAGAGATATGAGAATGATTAAAAGATTAGAAAGCATGCCTTACAATGATAGACTCAAGGCGGTCAAAATATATAGGTTAACAAAAAGAAAGTTAAAGGGTGACTTGACTACAGTGTGTAAGTACCTATATGAGGACTACATTTTAAAATGGGCTCTGCAGTCTAGCAGAGAATGGCATAACACAATCCAATGGCTGGAAGATGAAGCTAGACAAATTAAGAGTGGAAATAAGGCACATTTTTTTTTAACAGAGAGAGTAATTAACCATTGGATCTACTTGTCAAGGGTCATGGTGGATTCTCCATCACTGACAATTTTTAAATCAAGCCTGGATGTTTTTCTAAAGTCTGCTCTAGAAATTATTTTGGGGAGGTTTTATGGCCTGTGTTATACAGGAGGTCAGACTAGATGATCACAATGGTCCCTTCTGGGCCTTGGAATCTATGAAAATTGCACCTTAGGGATCCACTGCTGTGAGATCTTACCATCCAGTGAAGCTTATGAATTTATTGTAAACGCGTAAGGCCATTTTAGTTCCGAAGAGCATGCTTTACTGGCATCTGAGTAATTTCCCCATGAAAAGAGAAATGTTAGGATTTTTTTTTATTCATAGAACTTTATTACTTTTTGAAATGTTCTTGAGTACTTCAGACTTGGAAACTTTCTGATCCCTGAATCAAACCTGTCCAGTGTCTGTCTTAATGGTCTATCTCTATATCAAATAAAAACAGAAAAATGTGATAGCACTGAAGTTAAATAACACACTTTTTTACAGCTAGCATCAATAAATCTGTTTAAAGATGCATTACTACTTTTCTTGAGGGATAATTTAGACTATGTATCAAAAGAAAAATCAATAGTTTTTTCTATTACAAATAATTGCCTGTTTGACTCCTTTCCACTTTTTCTTTTTTATTTATTTTGACTTCACAGAGGGTCTTGTGTTTCAGGTCTAAACTAGTAACAGTTTCTATGCAGAGGAGGAAAAAGGATCCCTGGTTAGGACTGTTACCAACCATGGTTTCACAAGATGCTTGTAAGCTGAAGCAAAAGGTTGGTGATGTGACAGATGCAGCCCCTGTTTATTGCATGTAGTATGCCGATGGTTAAATCCCTGTTCTATAAAACTCTATACAAATGGTCTCAGGACTTCAGGGAGATGCAGCCAGCTACCCAGCACCATGGCTACCCGCTAGGTAGTAGCAAATTGTACTTTTGGTTAACAGAAATCTGTGGGGGCATGTTGGTGGGCCTAATTGGCAGAAAGTACCAGGTCATCTGGGACAGTGTAAAGAGCAGTAGAGCTGATAAAAAAATAAAAGAAGTTTTTCATTAAAAATTTTGAAAATGTTGAAGTCATTTCCATTTGGCAGGTTTCAAAATGAAAACAAGTTTGTTTTTAATAGTTTTTCACTTGCTCAGTTTTTGGTTTCTTCATCCCCTCCCTCACCCCCTTTGCACTCTTTCTCCACCTTTATCCTTATTTCTCTTTTTCATTTTGTTACTGAAAAAGGGGGAGACAGGAAGGGGAGGAAGGTGAAGGAAGAAAGAGGAGGGTGAAGGAAGAACAATACCCCAAAGAAACAAAAACTGGAAAAACAGCTAAATGGTTTTGTTTTCTGATTTATTTATTTATTTATCTTGTGGGGGAGGGAATGAAATTTGTTCACAAAAAAAAATATTTAATTTGAAAATATTCAACCAGTTCTAGAAAAGGAGGGGCTCAGGGAGTCTGAAAGCTTGAGGAGAACTGATGGATGTTCTCCTTATTCCAGTCCAACTTTGAATTTTGGTTGTTGCTAGCCATATCTTTTTATATTTGGCTTTTGGGCTGCAGGCAGCCACATCTTAGGCCTGGTTTCAGACAAAGTTGCACTGATATATCTAAAGGTGTGATTTTAGGCCAAATGAGTTAAACCAGTCAACTTCCACACTTCAATTGGATTAAATCAGCGTTATATTAATTGCACCACAGGCTCAACCTAAACTGATATAAGGCAGGTTTAAACTGATAAATGAGTGTCCAAACACAGTGTTGCACCTATTTAAGTTAAATTAATGCAAACTCTTTGTATTGACAAGCCCTTAGATAAAGCCCTCAACTCTTCTTGAACTCAATGGGAGTTCTTCCAAAGAATTCAATGAGTGCAGGTGTAAGCGGGGGAATAGTCCCGCTATTGTGGGGAACTTTTCTGGCTTCTGCACTACCCCTGTGAAGTGGGCTAGTGAAAGGATCTGAGTCCTCGCTCCCACTTCCTTTACCCAGTGGCCTCCCTGCCCTTGAGGACTCCCCTTTCACTCTCCTGTCTGGTAGAGTCCTCGTAACCCCAACAAGGCTGGGCCCAGGATTCCTGGGGGGCTCGACCCCCGACCCTGCTGTGGTCACCTAGGACAGGGGCTAGGGAGTCCCCACTCTGGGATACTCTCTCTGCACTGAGCACTTCTCTGATCCACTGACCATTACATACAATTTAAAGCAAATGCAAGTTATTTAATCAACAATTAATTTTAAAAAGAATAAGGGAAAAATGGGAAAGGTTAAAGGAAACACATCATCCCGCTCTGTGGCAGGGAACATCACAAACAGTGTCTCTGGAATGTCCGGGCAGTTCACAGTCTGTTCCTTGTAAGTCCCAGACCTTCTTCTCAGGCCCTGGCTGTGCTGTAGGGATGCTGTGGGTTGGACACTTGCTCTGGTGGTGGCCTCAGGCTCTAAGTGGTAGGACCCTTCTTCCCAGTGTCACCCCCACCCTATCGGGGTTACGATCCAAGCCTGGCCTGCAGAGCCCCTTGGCTGAGGAGTCTCCCTGTGCTGGGCCTGCTGCCCAGGGTCCCCCTCGGTCTACCCAGCTGCTCACCGCACCCAGCTCCAGACTGCTCCAGCCCCAGCTCCACCACTCTGTCTCTGCACTGCTGCTGCTGCTCTGCCTCCAGCTCCCTGGGCTGCTTCTTTGGCCCCTCTGGCTCTGGTTGCTGCAGCTCTGCTCCCAGGACAGGTCTGCTCTGCAGGCTGCTTCTGTGACTCTGCTCCCAGCACTGACCTGCTTTCTGGGCTGTTTTTCTGGCCCCTCTGGCTCTGGTTGCTGCAGTTCTGCTCCCAGGGCAAGTCTGCTCTTTCTGGGCTGTGCCTCTGGCTTTGGGGCTGCAGCTCTGCTCCCAGGACAGGGTCTGCTCTCTCTGGGCTGCTTTTCTGGTCCCTCTGGGCCTGGCACAGCTCTGCTTCCCAGCTCAGCTTGGGTCTCTGCTTTCTCCTTAGCTCGGCCCCACTCTGTCTGACCCAGGCAAATCCAGCTCACATGGAGGATGAGACCTCCCTGGCCTCCTGACTCCCTGATTAGCCTACCCGCCCTGTCATTCAGGCTGGCCTGGAGCATTGGCCTCTCCCCATTGTTCCTGGGGGCTATCAGTCTCAGGGTCCTGATTTCCCATAGACCCTTCCCCTTTTAGTACTGGGAGCTAGCCAACCAAAACACCCTCACTGAATATTAGTAAGGGGGCAACAGTCCCCTTACACAGGATTGGGCCCATTTTGTAAAAGAAGCCTTTCTCCTGTTATGTTAGCTTATTGAATAAACATGAATTCCTTGGCTCCTGAACTAACCATCACTTGTGTTGGTTATTTATGCCACTGACCTGGCCAGCTTATAAGAGGGCTCTTCTTGCTGTGGTAAATGCTTAGTTCTCTGATGATAAAAGCAAAGTTAACCCTTACTGTGACCCTAAGAATCCCTCAGTGCCAACTGGCACAGGGGTCACAGTTCTGTAACTGTAACTCCTGACAGGCTTCACAAACTCATCACACCCAACACATTGCTTTCATAGCATTTATCCAAAGAGGGCCAAGTGAGGTTCTAATAAAATCTTATGTCCAACTGATTTTCATAATTGTTGTGAGATGTATGTATGTGTGATGTTTAAGGAGTTGTGTGTATACACTGGAAAATAGGTTTTAAAGTCTAAATTAAAGCAGGTTTCACAAGCAGGTTTTGACCAGACAAAGGATGTATGTTCACCTGTCTGCCTTGATTCACATGTAAAATAAGCATTGTAAGCCAACGGAATGGAAGCTTGTTTGCATATGATGTTAACCTGAGAATGTGAAAGACACATGGACCCAGCACACCCAGAATAAACCACAAGGTTCATCCTGACTCTGGGGACAAAACAATGAACGTTGGGGACATCAGAAGAAGGCAAAATCTTTCTATCCTTTTATCCTTCACTGAGGACACCGTTTTTTGCATTCATAAAAGGGGGATTCCAGACATGTTGGTTGGAGACCCTGGGAGATTACTTTAGGTGAGGGTTTTAACCTGTTAACACTGAGTTCAGACTGTAGGAAGTGTGTTATACTTTTTGTTTTATATATAACCATTTCTGTTTCCATTGTTGCCCCTACTCACTGTCTCTTAAGTCTTAGCCTTTGACTAAACTGATGATTGTTTTCACTATAAATATATCTCAGTGCTGTGATGTTATATTGGAGCTGATCCTCATTTGAACAGAACAACCTGGTCTGTGTACTGTTCCTCTGGGGACAGCTTACCTGGTAATTTCTGTGAGCATCCAGTGGTTAAGAGCTGGATACTGCAGAGGAACGCTTCAAGACAATGTGGGGTGCATGTGTGGTTAATCTGCAAGGCAAAGTAAGGGCTGGAAGAGCCTTGAGGAGATTGTGGGGGTAGGTGACAGACGGGTGGTGTCAGGGATCTGAAACCCAGGTAAGCCCAAGCAAATCTTCCTCTCACCGGAGGCAGGGGGTTACTCACATGGTGACTCAGAGTCCTGGGCACTCCAGGAAAGCATCTTGTAACTCCTTACCATCCTGTATTTAGTTCTGATGAAGGATAAATAGTTTGTGTGGTGCTAATTTTCCCATCTTTTTTCTTATTTTTTAAACTGAAAGCAGTTTTAGAAATGAGAAAAAATAGTATCGTTTGCTCAATTGGGAGTTTTATCTGTCTCTTTGAAATGATAAAGCCAAGCCATCAAAGGCAACAGACCAATTAAGTGTACCCAACCATTGTTCTGGATGGCAGCAAATGCAGTGTGGAATGGAAATCAGATTGAAACAAATTTTACAAATTGGATGAAACCAAAGCACAAGGTTTGCAGACTTGATACAAACTTCTCAAGCACAATATGTTTTTATTACAATATAAAAAGTACTAATATGGCAGAAAATCTGTATCTTTGTGTTATAGTAATGCCTTTCTTGTCAGATTACTTAACATCTATATCACATTAGAAACCTACCTGGTGCCTTTATAAAATAAATTGACACGTTACATTAGCCTTCAGTATGACAATTTTACATTCCTGAAAGAGAAGGCATGACAACAGCCCACTTAACTACTGTAAGGATGAAACAATGTGTCATAGTGATGTCTGTGCAGTGAGGATTTAGTTCTTGGTATCCTAGTGCCACGGGTGTCCTGTTCCTCCTCAGGCAGTGGGTGAACCCAGTACTGCTGTTCTCACTCAGGCTAAATTCCCATAAAAGAGAATGGGTAAAAGTTTCAAATGGCCCAAAGTGACTTAGGGGCCTAAATCTCATTTTGGAAAGTGCCCAAGTCACTTGGGCATTGCCCAAACTAGGAAAAATCATTGTTTTTGGCAGGTGATAGCTAGTGTGTGTTAACTAATGTGTATTAAAATCCAAGTGCAGCTAAGACTGTTGTGGTTCCACCTTTCGACTTGGTCATGTTAATTAATGCGATTGTAAATGCTAATGTGGTCACTTCATAATGGGCCCCCCTAGAATTTACCTCGAATATTTAATGTGCTAAAACTACCACTGTTTTGTCTACACTAGGATTTTATCATGAGTTAGCTAACACATGTTAAAATACACCTTTTTTTCTTGTGTAGACATGGTTTTGGAAGCCTAATATGCCAAGGCACCTAATCAAAATAGGTATATTGTAAATCCCACTGGGCACCTAGCTACATCTTTAGTCACCTAAGTAAGTTTGTACATCTGGCCTTCAGTGACTTAGGCACTTTTAAAAACTTGGACTCCTAAATCACCTAGGCATTTTGAAGCTCTGCTTCATTTAATGCTGCTTCTTCTACATTCAGTGCTTAATTTGTAATGAAAGAGATCCGAGGGCTCAAGCAATTAAGTGCTGGGGTTCAAGCAATTTTTTTACATTCATAAGTGATGCAGCAAGCCAGAGAATCTGGGACTATGAACTGCCAAGCCTAGAGGTGCTGGGGCTCAGCCCAGGTATAGATTAAGCACTGGCTACATTGCTGCAGATTAAATTCTTTTCTAGACTAGATTTTTCAGTTGTGTCGTAACAAGTATTGCTTGACAATTAACTGTTTTTTACCCACGTTAACTAATGCGATTGTAAATGCTCATGTGGCCACTTCATAAATCTTTCTTCCACAACATACACATTTGTTCATAGAACAATATTTTTTGCAGTGTCTACATTGTGTTCATTAAGCGTGTTAATCGGATATCAGTCAACAGGTGTTAGACTTCAATTTTCAGTTATATCCTAGTTCAGGCCACTGGGAGATTTCCCTGAGTGAGGGTGAAAGGAATGAGCTCATTGGTCATGGTAATCTCTTTGGCAGCTAGAGTGTAGGACCTTATAAAGCACACTATGTGCATAACATTGGTAGATATGAAGTGCTACATGTACAAATATGTACATTTGAATTGTACCCCTAAACTGTTAATAGCACATCTACCTGAGACTATAATTGCATTAGCATTTTCAGCAAATGGTTCTTAAGTGCATAAAAGCAATTGAATGCAGCAGTGTCCTGTGGATAGGGCCACAAGGTACGGCTACACTTTGAGCTGGAGGTGTAATTTTCAGCTCAGGTAGAAGTACTTGTGCTAGTTTTGATCAAACTAATGAGTTAAAAGCAGAAGTGTAGCTCTGGTGGCATGGGTGAGACCCTAGGTACTTATTTGGATGGCTAGCGTGACTTACCACTCGCACTATGATGGCTAGACTTGTATTTTTAGTGTACTAGCTTGAACAAAGCTAGAGGATGTACGTCTACCTGAGCTGAAAATTATGCCTCCAGCTCGAAGTAGAGATGTACCCTATGTGTGAGGAGATCTGGGTTCTATTCTGTCTTCTGCCACAGACTTTATGTGTATCCTGGATAAGTTCCCCAAGCTTTCTGTGCCTTAATTTCCCCATCTGCACAATAGGAACAATGATACCCAGCTTTGTAAGGCTCTGAACTCTTCAAATGAAAAGCTCCGTCTGAATGCTAGGTATTAAGGGCTCCGTCACAAGCCCTGAGTAAGAGGTAGTGTATAGTTGTGCTCTCCGGGAATAAACCAGGAATGCAGACTGTGACTCACATAGTAATACTATTATTCATTACACTAGCCAGTGCATTTGGGAAAGAGGGGCTCTTCCTGGCCGCTCTGCATCCACGTGTGTGAAAGGAGATGATGTAATTCCATGAAGGCTGCTCTCTTCCACAGTGCTACCGGCAATATGGATAACCTGTGGAGGGAAGTAAGGCCCCTCCTTATGCCCCCTTACTGCCCCCAAAATCTGTCCCTAAAAAATAAAGAACTTAACAAGTATTAAACACCCAAACCAGAGCCTGGAAATAAGTGGTTTGACCCTGGATAACCCATGGAGGCAGGAAGGGCCAAATTCTGATCTTTGTTACACTGATTTAATTCAGAAGAACTTTATTGGTCAATTAACTACTTTTTTTAGTAGTTAGATGAGATGTTTGTATGTAACTAATTATGATTTCTATACACTTTATAAACAAATTATAATTAAAATCTTTAGGGAATTAAATAAGACTTAGCACATCAGTAGCACTATTTCTCTTCTAAGCACATTTCAAAGTTAGAGTAATTAATTCTGAGAACACTCCTGTAATGTATCCAAAACAGGTCTCAAAATGCTTTGTATCAACTAAGACTGTATCAGATGTCTGTCTGAGGTATTTACCAAACACCAGGTAACTGGAAAAGGGAGCCAGATTTCACCAGTGGACAAGGCATTGGACTGGGAGTTAGGAAATCTAATTTATATTTCCAGCTGTTCCTTTGGCTCACTGTCTGATGTTGGCCAAGGCACTTCAATTCTCTGTGCTTCAGTTTAGCTAACTGTAAAATGGGAATACTGGTACAAAACCTACCTTTTGAAAACTGTATTGAGACCTCCAAATGCAAAACACTACATCAGTGCAAAGGGTTTTGAAAATGACCAAAAATCAAATTAGATGCTGAATGGCAGAGCACTGAATGATACATCCACATGTATTATATCTGAATCATTGTTAGGGCAGGAAGTTAGTAATAAAAACCAATCCTAATAGTCACCTTTATTAACTCACAGAACAGAATGTATTGGATAGATACTGCTTTTCCTATTATATTTTGTTAGTAACTTGCTATTGTCATAACAACAGATTATGAATAAAACTACACCACAGATAGAACATCTGCTTTGATTAAACAGGTGTATGGGAATTTCAATACAAAATCCCTAATCATAATTAAAGGTTGTTATTCACATTTAACAAAGAATTGTTACTGGGAGAAATATAACCACAGCATAAAAGTAGCTTATGGCAACACCTACCTCTGATTATCATGAGCCACCTAATAAACAAGCACATCCATAGTTTGTCCATTACTTTTACCTTACCCTTTCCCCCCTCCTACCAACAGGACTTAACCTGATAATTAACATCACATTTTAAACAATTCTGAAGAGGATGGTGGACATCCCACATATCTGGATAGTTGTGATCTATCACGGCCATATCAACCTATTTTACTGTGTGATTAGTTTTACCCCTACTTGGATTCATGCATCTTTCAGTCTATCCAGGTATTTAACAGCTGGTCTAAGATGAGAGGAGATCACTGTTGATCCTAAATAGCATTTTGCTTGCCTTATCCAACTTAATACATGGGAGAGAGTATTCTCATTTTTATAAGGACTTTTCAGCTATTAAATCTATTTTAAAAAGAATCACTGGCAGTTTTATAGAAGTGAATAATATTATTGTTTTGTTTTAAAAAAGGAAGAACTACAGCACTCCAGAAAAGTTAAAGACTTTCCTCTGAATGCTCTTTATATCTAGAAGGTTAAGAAGTTAAAGGACATCTACCTAGAAACTACAGGTCCCTAACTGGCTGTCTTTCAAGGTTCTTGAACGGGAGAGAGGGCCGGAAAAGAGTGGCCATGAAACGATCTTCCCTCAACTGGCTATAAAGTCTCTGAAAGTATTAAATTCATTAAAAAGAAAAGGAGTACTTTTGGCACCTTAGAGACTAACCAATTTATTTGAGCATAAGCTTTCGTGAGCTACAGCTCACTTCTTCGGATGCCGATGAAGTGAGCTGTAGCTCACGAAACCTTATACTCAAATAAATTGGTTAGTCTCTAAGGTGCCACAAGTACGCCTTTTCTTTTTGCGAATACAAACTAACACGGCTGCTACTCTGAAACCTGTTATTAAATTCATTGCAGATTTTATGAGGGTCTGGTTGGTGGGGGGGATTCAAAATTGAAAACGCAAAATTGCTGTACTGGCAACTCCAAATGTTAAAAAATGATGAGTCGGGTCCCAAAAAATCATGAGATTACAAAAAAAGTTGGGTCCTTTTTATCTGCTGTCTGGTATTTGAACCCCCTACTTCCCAGCTGTCCTACCAGCACATGGGTTTCCAGGCCCGAGGATCCACAAAACAGGGTAGAGATCTGTGCATGGAATCCAAGGGTGCATGATCTTGCTCATAAATGTATTTAAACAGCTTCTGATAAATGTAATTTGGCTTCCATAATCTTCAGACTCCCACATCTAGTTTCTTTGGGTCAAATTTGGCTCTCTATGAACAAAAGAATGAAGGTGTACAGTGTTACAGTTTCAGGGTGGTCCACTCTAGGAGTACCCAATCACGTCTCAGGTCTCCAGCCTTCACCTGTCTCTGGGCAGGGACTCTTGTCCCACTCTTTTGACCAGGGGTTCGATGGCTGCACGGCTCCCTGCCTCACACTGTAATATTCCCAGCAAGCCAGTCTGCCTAAAGGCCTGTGCCTATCCTTTGCTTTCTCTCCAAGGACTACGGACAGTATACGCTAGCTGTTACAAGTTACCACACAATCTTACGGCACCCTAGTAGACCAAAGTCTTTCCAACCCTCCCATGAATGTTGTAGTCCCCCGCCCCGCCTCACCCAGCCCCGGACCGAAGGCCGCATCCCTTTGGTGCATCAGAAAGAAGTCTCTGAGCTAGTTTAAACTCTGCCTTTTTTTTTTAAATCAAAAGCCTTTTCTTTGTCTATTGGTTACTGGAAAACCAGTGCAAGCCTCACCAAGGGTGGTACCTCTCAGGTGGTATTGTCACAACTGGGACATCAGTGGTCAGAGCAGGAATTGGGAGCCAGACTGGGTCAGGTACCAGAAGATCAAAGTGCAAGACAGGCCAGAAGGCAAAACAAGAATCAGGTGGCAGGAGGCTGGCAGGGTCAGGCTACTAAGAGGCAGGCAGGGACAGGCTACCAGGGTCAGGCTACCAAGGGTCAAGCAATAGGACAAGCTAGCCCAAGGGAAGCAGTTCTAAGCATGGACAACTTTCTGTTCCTGTGTTTGGTTTGAATAGAAGTGGGGAACCAATCAAGACCCCCAGAGTTCTGTCAGTCAGACCAGAGGAGTGGAGTCCTTTGCCAGAGTTGAGCTTCTAGTTCTAGCAACTGTTGGCAGGTCAGAACTTACAGGCTCCTAAAAGCCCTGTACACTGGTTTGAGACCTGTGGGCCCTGACTGGTGTTCACAACCTCTCACCCCCGCCCCCCCATTATTTTGGTTCCTGGAGGAGCAGTAGTCACTCATCCCCCTGGTGTTGCATACAATCCCTGGCCCACAGTGATATATAAACTTAATGAAATGTGGTCCCCAAAGATATTGCATGGGATTGCAATGTATGTCACCTAAAGCTGTACATCAGAGAACATATATTGTGTCCCATAACTTTAAAAAACCCGATAACCATTTCATTATCATTGTTTGCACTGTTGTTGTAGCCATGTTCGTTCCATGATAGAAGAGAGACAGGTGGGTGAGGTAATATCTTCTATTGGACCAACTTCTGGTATTGAAATAGACAAGTGTTCAAGCAACGCAGAGCTCTGCTTTGAAGAAAGAAGACAACTTGTCTCTCTCACTGACAGAAGTTGGACCAGTAAAAGATATTCCCTCACCCACCTTGTCTCTCCATTATTATTATTATTTATGATTTGTATTGCAGTAGCACTTAGAAGTCACTATCACGGACCAGGTCCCCATTGTGCTAGGCGCTGTACAATATCAGAGCAAAGAAGACAGTTCTGTATCAAAGACCTCATGAACCAGCATTATTCATTTAAAAGTTCAAATATTTCTTTGCACGAATGAACTAAAAACAGATATTAAATTTATTGGGCACTATTGTTGGAAATTGCAAGACTGACGGAATAAGCAAAAAGGGTAAATGTTTCTGTTAACTGCTTTCCCTGGTGCAAGTGAACAAAATAGAGTGGAAATTACTTATCCAAAATATGATCTAGATTTTATGTCAGGGGAGGTGGTTCATCGTTATTGCAGTGCTATTCTCCTTTTTTGCTCTGCAGATAGTGATCTGACTGGATTCAGAAAAATATATTTCAAAATTGCAGTATTGGCAACTCCAAATGTTAAAAAGTGATGAGTCGGGTGCCAAAAAATCATGAGATTACAAAAAAAGTTGGGTCCTTTTTATCTGCTCTCTGGTATTTGAACATTTAGGATGCACTCAGGTCACAATCTCAAGCTTTTCTCTGAAACCATGAGGGCTAGAAAGTTCCTTTTTTTTTTGTTTTTAGATGAAAGCTGAGAAGCTATTGTCCCCTGGAGCGGGAGCTTTAAGTAAATCACCTTACTTTGTGAGAGTTGGCAATACTGGGAGCCAGTAACTTCGGAATTCCCATCTCTAAAAGTGACTTTGCTATGTGTCATTGATCCAGACGGTTAGAGGGAAATTTTCAGCCAGGATAGAGCCCGTTCTCATTTTGGCAGGTGTAATTTGCATCCACAAAGTAAATTGTAGGCACATATCTAAGTGTTGGCACCTCGAAAGGCCTGATCTATGCTCGTAATCAGATCATTTAGGGGTGACAGTTTGGATCCACAGTTCATCTGTTCTTTCACTTGTAGGAGCCATTAAAACCCCTTTGAAAATTTTCCTCTTAACCTGTCATATTTCATTTTCTAAGTCTGTAAAATGGGAATAATAGTGCAACATATATCACAGGGATGTTGAAATGATGAATTAGCTAATATCTGTGCAATATTTTAAACCCACTTGAATGCTGTGAATATACATACACCATGTACAGGGCATTAAGTCATGCCAGCTTAGATAGCTGTCTTTATCCTTCATACACTGCACAGGCCTCACAAATAGCGGAAAACATTTTTTTTTAATTGAACCTCCTGGGGGGGAGGTCCAAAGAAGAAGGACATTTTCCCTAGTTTTGCAAACTTTTTCTAGTTCTGTGACCCCTGTCAACCTCAAAACTTTTTGGAGGGGTTTGCCAATTCACGAACTCTCTGAGATTTGTCCATTCATTTTTAATACATATGGGGGCAAATACATAGGTCAACTCATCTGCTGTCAGTCATTGAATGGAAAAGAGCTACATCTTGTTAGGGTGAATTTCTGGCATACTGAATTTTTTCCTACAACACTATCTTTCTACCATAATGTAATGCTTCAAAAATTCTTCAAATTGCTTGAAGACTACAATTGTTATAATACACACCAACAGTATGGGTTATTTTAATGGACATATTGCTTTAAACTGAGTTTTCACCATCTGTTCTGTCCCTAATTTTGAATGCAAAAAGAACATATTTCACAATTACATCTGTAAGTAATGATATAAGTAATTTAAATGCATGTATATGTTTGCACAATGTAGCAGACATCTGGATTTTTTCCCACTCATACATTTCAGACACAAATCAAAGGAAAAATCCACTTACTCCTCATATAGCAAATTTCCCTCCATTTGGTGAAGTTGTTTCACAACAAAGAAGGTCTTTCCTATA
Organism: Caretta caretta; assembly: GCF_965140235.1. Lineage (NCBI taxonomy): Eukaryota > Metazoa > Chordata > Testudines > Cheloniidae > Caretta > Caretta caretta. The sequence goes on from NC_134207.1 coordinate 101,695,081, forward strand.
AGATGATTCCCTGTACCTAGGAGTTCAAGGCTAGCTCAGTACACTAAATCTCAAAAGTCATTTTTACAGTGCTTTCCTTGTCTTCATCCAAATCCCCTCTGGCTTGACTGACAGTTTGGCAGATGCAAGACATTAGATCAATCAGTTTCAATTGATGTTCAGTAGGAGACAGGTCAGATTATGTGGGCCAGTCAGTATGTGTTTCCAACACTTATTTCACTCCTTCCTATTTAGGCAGGCTTCTGTAACAGTACCCTGTTTCAGAATGTACCCTGGACCACTTAGCAGAAAAAGGAGGTGTAAGAACAGGAGAGGTTACTGGGGCAGAATGTTAGCACAAACCTCTCTGCACAAAATAGCAGAAACATTTTGCAAATTACTAACTCTTTTGCTACAAGTCCACACAGATCATTTTGGCTTATAGTGAGAGGGAAGATGGGGAGACGGTAAATGTTCACCTCAGAGGGATCTTTAGCTGTAGTGTCATTTACTTTCAGATGTTCGTAGAGTCATTGTCATGTTATGAATTAATCAGTCTAATTACAGTGTGTTCAACATGATTAGTGCTCACGTGACCTGCTGTTGCTCTACAAAAAGATTTATAGGATGAGCGTTCTGGACATAAAAAAAAACCTTTTTGAAATCAGTTTTCAGGGAAGATCTGATCTCAGATTGTCTTAAAGGTGCCACAAAACCAACATATATTTAATGGCACCAGAATTCTTTATATGTATTATCCAGTTTATATTATGTGCCTATCATATATCCCTATATATATATACATACCAACTCTACTAATAAAATGCCAGTGATACTAAAAGAACTCTTCACAATCAAAGAAGGAAAAAGAAGAAGAAAACATTGTTGTGAATTCTTAAAGAAAGTTGCTAACAGGGAGTTTAGACCCCTCATCTAGTCCTAATTGCTAATAAGGACCTGAGGAACTTCTAATTTCTGTAGTGTGAAATCATTGCTCTTTCATACTGATATATATTATGGCTGGGTATATGATAGAAATGGATTTGCATAGAACTTCTACTGTAGTTTGATAGTGTTCCCTGTTATTCTGCTCTTTGTACCATATTGAAATTCTTATTTTTTGTAAAGCGGAGTTAGCCAGAAACAATGAAAAGCTGATATATGACAACTATTGCTAAAAGCTCTGAGAGTTGAGAATGACATTGGTACGTTATCAATTAATATTTAGGGAATCAGATTAGAGAAATGTTTTAAGAAAATTGGAACCTTTTATGGCACTGCAGATTCAGATTTTCCTGCACATCTTTTGAAATTCCACTTCTATTTAGCAATTGGTTCCATTCACAGCACACTTTTTCATGGATTCATAGATCCCAAGGCCAGAAGGGACCATTGTGATTATCTAGTCTGACCCCCTGTATGATACAGGCCATAGAACTCCCCCAAAATAATTCCTAAAGCAGATCTTTTAGGAAAACATTCAATCTTGGTTTAAAACTTGTTAGTGATAGAGAATGCACCACAATGCTTGGTAAATTGTTCCAATGGTTAATTACCCTCATTGTTAAAAATGTATGCCTTATTTCTAGTTTGAATATGTCTAGCTTCAACTTCCAGCCATTGGATCATGTTATACCCTTCTCTGCTAGATTTAAGAGCCTATTATTAAATATTTATTTCCTGTGTATATATTTATAGACTGTAATCAAGTCACCCCTTAACCTTCTCTTTGTTAGACTCAAGGAGCTCGATCTATTTAGTTTATCACTGGAAGATACATTTTCTAATATTTTAATCATTCTTGTGGCTCTTCTTTGAACTCTCTCCAGTTCATCAACATCCTTCTTGAATTGTGTGCACCAGAACCGGACACTATTTCAGCAGCAGTCACACCAGTGTCAAATACAGAGGAAAAATAACTTCTCTGCTCCTACTTCAGATTTCCCCATTTATGCATCCCAGGATAGCATCAGCTGTTTTGGCCACAGCATCACGTTGGGAGCTCATGTTCAGCTTATTATCCACCATGACCTCCAAATCTTTTTCCGAATCACAGCTTTCCAGGATATAGTCCCACATTCTGTAAGTATGGCCTACATTCTTCATTCTTAGATGTATGCATTTTCAGTTAGCCATATTAAAACATGTATTGTTTGCTTGCATCCAGTTTACCAAGCAATTCAGATTGCTCTGAATCAATGATATGTCCACTCTGTTGTTTATCACTCCCTCATTTTTATGTAAACTGCAAACTTGATCAGTGATGATTTTATGTTTGCTTCCAGGTCATTAGTAAAAATGCTAAATAGTGAAGGGCCAAGAAGAAATGATCCCTATGGGACCCCACTAGAGACCCACCCACTCAATGATTATGACTTTGGGAAACAGCGGAGTATGCAACCACATGCAGTAGGGAATCAGATTGTAACTGATTGGTTAGGTTATGCCAGGGGAGGAAGTAGCTAAGAACAGTAGTAGAACTGGTTGCTAAGTATTGTGTTTGATTAATATAAGGTATCACTGTCAAGCCAGTAAAAAAGGCCATTCAAATTCATCCTGTATTGTCAGCCTTCTGTTGACATGACAACATTGAAATATGATGTTAGTATGATAGTCAGCTGTGGGTTTGAAGAGCTTATTAAATATACCATACGTACCTCCACAAACAGCACTAAAAGAAAGAAAGCAGCATCTGAAGAGAAACAAGGACCATAGACTGATGTGGGAAATTTATATAACATTTACTTACTTAGGTGACCCCTGCAAGCACCTTACAGGAAAGAAATAAAATAAAATAAAAAAAGATCTAAACCCTTCTATTTCTGTAAAACAAATATCATATTTATAAACCAAATTGGACATGCATATTTTCTGATACCACACCATTCAAAACTTGGGATTTTTCCCCCATTGGTCACATCCTTTGCAAAACTATTCTCTGAAACTGCTCTTACCAAAAACTCTAAGAACCTCTTATGGAGAAATTTCAGTGTCTGTCCACCAGCCTCATCTTCCTTGATCTCACAACTGTTTTGGATGCTATTAGTCACACTTTCCTCCCCCCTGAAATCCCATCCTCCTGACTGTGCTTCTACCTCTCTGGTCATTCCTACAGAATCTCTTTTGGTAGGACTTCTTCCCATCTCCCCATCTACAAAAGTGTTCCACAGCACTTTGGAGTTTTGTTCTTGGATAACTCCTCTCTCTCTCTCTAGGTGATCCTGGGGCTTCAACTGCCACTTTTATGTTGATGACTCTAAAATCTTCCTCTCTGCTCCTGAACTGTCTCTGTCCAACCAATCCCACATCTCAACTTGTTTCTTTGGCATCTCACTGCCATTTTAAGCTTAACACGGACAAAACTGAATTTCTTGTCTTCTCTCCCAAACCTTTCCCACCTTTCCCTTCTCTATCATCACCAAACACATCACTATCCTTTTTGTCACTCACAACCTTAACCTGTGTGGCATTTTGGACTCTGCCTTTTCTCTAGCCCTGCTCATCAAACCAATATTCCAAATCCTGCCACTTCTTCCTCTACAATATTTTAAGATCCACATTGCTAAAACTCTCATCCAGGCCTTCATTGTCTCTCTTCTTGACTCCTACTTCCCCCTTCTCTTTGGACTTCTTGGGGCCCCTTCCTCCTGATCGGGTTTATTCAGAATACTGTTGCTAAGGTCATCTTCATTTTGTCATTCCTTGCTTCCTTGCTTGTCATTCTGACCGTGTTTCACTCTGCACTGAATCACTCCCTTGGGCCTTCTCCCACAGCATTGTATGAAAGTTTCTTGTCTCTACCTTTAATATCCTTCACACTTTAGCTCTTCCCTGGTTGTCTATTTTTGCATCTTCTTGTGTGCTGGCCTACTGCATGGGTCTGTAGAAGGCCTCACAGTTGTCATATCAGGTGGCAGCAAGGTCATGGCCCTTGAGTCCATGCACAGCATGAATCCACAAGCCAACAACCCAAGTCAAGGGAACAGCTCATCCCACTATAGTCCTATACCCCGCAGTAGGGGCAGCAGCCTAATTTCACCAACTCCTTGACCACATGTAGACGCGGAGGCCTCTGTCCACAAGCCCTGGGATGTTTGAGTGCATTTCCCTTGGCCCACAGCTTGTTTATTCAGGTACTATTATCTTCTGCAAGATCTCACCCTTTATTAGGGAATGTTTTCACTTATCATGTGTTCTTAAGATCACATGGAGGTATAAGCACAGTGTTTGTTCCTTATTGTGAGGTTTAACTACCTTTTTGAGGTTTTGGAAAAGGCCACGTAGTTTCTCTTCATCTTTACCTTTGTAAGAGCTTTCTTTTAATGAAGTATGTTTTGTGTATTTTAGTTCAGTTTTGCATGTGATGTGGTTCTCTCTTGCCCTGAACCGGAAGCACTTGCCAAAACAAGTAGCTATATCCCATTTTGGGGCCACTTGCTGTACAAAGATGTTCTTTATAATCCAGAATTAAGAGTGGGAATACAGATGCAATTTTAAGATGCTGAAATCACTGAAGCACATAAAGTCATTAAATCTGCAAAACAAAACCTAACAGAAAGGATATAAGGTCTAAGTGGCCTGCTACTACTCATAACAGTACATGGTGCTTCTGTGCAGAATACCCATGCTCACCTACAAGTTCTATAGCTCTCAGTTTGTAAACCAATGAAGACAGAGTGTTTCAAGGAGATGATGAATTAGTCTTTGGGGAGAGGACAGCAGCTGTACTCCTCACTGAACACCCTTCTGGCGTATTTCCTGTACTTTTTAAAAAGGATGTATCTAAGCTGGCTTTAAAAGAGAATCTTTTCAAAGGAGGAAGGTGGTAAAATAATGGCATCAATGACAACATAGGGAAGAAGACAGGTTACTGGAAGCAAAAGCAAAGGAAGTGAGCAGAAAAAAAATAAGATGGAATAAATGAAAGAGTGAAAAAAGAAAACACAGTAAAAAATTGGCAAGCAAACAGGGTGCAGTGCAGAATAATGCTGTGCCATATGTAACTTTACGGCCAGACTGGGACTCACAATTGGGGGTACAGGCATCTAGTGTAATTGCCTTAGTTTACTAATTAAACAGCCATTGTGAACACCTAATATAAATGGGGAATTCCAGACAGAAAATAGTGGCTGAGTTTTCATTATTGAAGTGTGATCATTTTTCCTATTGCAGTTATGAGAATACATTGAACTGGATGTTACGTTTCATTAATGGATATAACATCCCATATCAATGCATTTTTTAATTATTAGCATAAGATGTAGTAGGAACAGGAAAAAGTCATTAGTTTCCATGTGCTACAGTATCAAATGGAAATATAGCAGGATATGTCTCCACAGAGTTGCGTCATTCTAGACATTATTATGTTTCAAGTAGAGCTGGCTGAGCATTTTTTATCAAAATGTTTTTTCCACAGAAAACACAGTTTCCACAGGAAAATTGTATTGTGTCCTAATTTTTTTATTTTTCCATTGGGAAAATGTAAATGAAATATTTTACTTCGGGTTAGGTTAACCCAAATCTAAACATTCTGGTTTCTTGAACTGCATCACAACATTTTATTTCAGTTCAGGTTGACATCGGCCCTCTCGTTGAACTGCAATGGTGCACCGTAGGAGTCCCAGGATGACACAGCATCATGAGAGAGATAGTTCTGCCGGGGAGTCTGGCCCATAGAGGAGGGTAGGGGCATTATGCGCATAAACCAGAATTTCCATGAAGCCCCATGGCAGTTCAAGAGGACACAGTTAAGTGATGAAAGTAAACTTAACAGATTGAAACCATTTCTTTCATTTGTAAATGTCAAAATTAAATATATTGGCATTTCAAAATCAATTTTTAATCAAACTTTCTGTTCTGTGATAAATTTAGATATTTCAACTTTTCATCCTGATTTGAGACGAAGATGAATGTCAGAATATCGGTATGTCCTATAGGATGCAAATTCAAATTTTTGACTAGTTGTAGTTTCAAGTCAGAAAACAAAAACATGAACATAACAAAGATCAAATAGCTAGTAACCATCAAGAGAGTCATTCTGCCACAGATATATATTTTGAACACACACAACTGGCAACCTCAGTGTATGTGAAAGAAACAGAAAAATGTTCATCCTTAATTGTACATCTTTTCTTTTTTGCACATTAATGATCATGCCTATTGTTATCCATAACAAAGCTTTAAAAGTCAAGCCCTTTTATCCATACATCTCCTTGCCCCCCAAAATACCTTGAGTGTTTCAGAGCTGTAAGGCAGCTTAATGCTGAATTGTTCTAGCCACACTATCCATCCCATGTGTTGTAACTAGACAACTAGACATGAGCAAATAGGGCCTCACCCAATTCCCACTGAAGCCTGAGATTTTTTCCTCTCCAAGGCAATGTTGTTGGTTTTTTTTGGAAGGACGTTGAGTTTTTTATTGAGGTTCTTAAGGCAACTGGGAAAGCCTATATCACCACATAAAATAGCCTATTTGTCCCATGGCTACAGAAAGACCATGAGTAATTCTTAGGTCCTACTACTGATGGATATAATCAATCCTTTTTTTAGATAGGAAAATCTGCAACAACCCTTAAATATGCCAAATTCCAGCCAATGCTCAAAAAACCAGTATGACTGCAAGTTTCTTATTATGTTCATGTCTTTGCCTTTTACATATTTTTATGGCAAAATCACCAATTGATCTCTTTTTTTGGGTGACAAAGATGAACAGAGACTGATGCTAAATAAAGCTGGTATTGAAGAGCTGTTAGAAGGTCTGGAACAGGGATTTAAAATGATCATTTTGGTTATGTTTTCATTGTGATGATTGAATTAAAATGTCTCACTTGCAGGATCATCTAACTCATGAGTGATATGCTCTTCCACTTGAATGGGCAAAGTTCAATTCAATGGTACATTTGATCTTCACAAATCCAAAGGAATGAATATCTGCACTTTTTGAGATTAACAGAAATTCTATCTGGCTAATTAACAACTCTCGACATTATCACATTTTACTAGAACTATCTGTTGTTATTACTTCAGTCCACTCGCTTGCTTGTTTCCCCACCATATCCTTCAATTTTACACATGTGGCTTTACTGGAAATCCTACCACTAAAAAAACCAGGTCTCTAATTAAACAGGTGTGATGTCTATCTTGATTCGGAAGTCTTAGTTCCCAATAGATTCCTAACCGATTCATAGGCTCCTAGCCACTCTGTCACACCAGAGTAACCAAATTGTAAATTTGATGGCTTTCATCACTTTTTTATATACATAGTATTATATACATTTTTCGAAGGGGAAGAAAAACTACACAAATACAGTATCAGAAAGAATCTTTTCACCCTTTATGTGCACCTGAGCTTCAATTTTACTTAGTCTAGGCATATCTTCAAATTTTTTGGTGGCCACAGACATTCCAGTTTTAAAGTTGCTAATTCCCAATGGAACAGGCATCATGAAATGGAAGGATATTGTGATAAAAATCTGAGATCTTGAACACCTTTGAAATTTGGGAAAGAGGATTAGAAACCAAATCCAGATCATGAATCTAATTATGTTCTAGTACCGTCTCAATAATGGGCCAAACAAAAATTCCCATTCCAAATTTCTGTGAAGTTTTGTGAGTTTCAATTCCTAACCAAGACCTGAATTTTGTAGTTCAGGTCCTTCTTTAGTGGAGTTTTCATTTGATGGCTTAATAAGAAGCTTTGATGTGTTTTAATACTCCTAACAATATAACATCTAAATAGAGTGGTATCTTGGAGGAAGAGGAGATTTTGTTTAAAAAAGAAAGAACTAGGAATATAAAATAAAAGCCAGATATTTCTTGTAATATTAATTATCTGTAGACTGAAACATCTATATTAGATGTGCCAGCCGACTCTTCTCATCATCTGTTTCAAGACTTCAGTCAGAGCATGACTCACAGTTAGTGAAAGAAAAATTGTTCAGGCTACACAAGGAGTGCATAAATATTATGTTTCACTTGGTATCATAATTAACTGCATGCTTCAAATATTTCTTTCATGTCTGCTTTCACAATAGGTAATATAATTTACCGTTAATAGCATTAAAATGTCTTTTAAAAAAAGTAAATACTTCAGTGGTTTAAGAATGTTTTGTGTTTGTTTTGTACTGATACATATTTTACTACAGGCACAAAATAAATAGGTAGAAAATAATGCGGAAAACTGAGATAATGTATATAGTCCAGAAACTAATGTGTTTTTTTTTCTCCTGCTTGACAATAAAAGCAGTTTGCTTCATGAAATATTGAAAAAAAATCCTACACTTTCAGATCATGTACAATTTTTAAAGATTTCACACAGAGAAAGAAAATCACAGTTTGAAGACAGGATGGTTACACTGGGGAGTTGATACTAGCAGTTTAGAAACCTTCAAACACAAGAGTACCTGTGTTTGGACTACTTTTTCAAACAGATAGTCAAAAATGAGAAATGCTTACTAACCCTTTAAAGAAAGGCAGCTCAGTTTTATCTATCATTCCTGGTGCTCACTGTTCTGACATATAAAAGCTGATGCAAAATACACTCAGGCAAAGAAACTGAACTGCTGAAACATTCAGGCAGGTGAAAAAAATTAGAAATCATAAATTGATGGCATAAGGTTTATTCAGATCCAAACAAACAGGTCCATGCACAGTAGCGTACTATATTGTATATTTAATTTTATAGAGTGTATGCTATTGGCCTGGTTTTGCTCTCCTTTATACCAGTTTTACACTAGTGTAACTTTATTGACTTCAGTGGAATTTCTCTCTCTTCAATTCTGTATATCAATAGACTATAATATATATACATAGCTATCTATGTAGAGAGAATATATATTACATAGATTTATGATTACGTTTATTTGTTGATTATCGAAAACTGTTTGGAAGTGATTTGGTCTTCCTACCCACTGCCTCAAACAGAATTTGGCATAAACATTTGGATGTAGTCACTTAACTGCTGATCCATCTATTGAAGTTTCATTAGGGAGCCATGTGCATTTGCAAAGGATGAATGGTTTCATTAGCACTGAGACTAATAAACTTATAAAAGTTAATAATGTGAATATGTTTGATTTGGAATTATGCACATAGACATTAAGAATCACAAAAAGGCTTGCTTAATAATGCTCAGCTTGCTCTATACTTACACAGGTAGGGCAGTTTTCACTTTTCTGAGACCTTGTAATGAATTATACACATCAGTTTCTCTCACAGATGGTTTAGTGACACTATCAGTGGGTTCTAGTGTTACATTATGAGTTTGAAACAAAACCCACTTCTTAAACTCTTTACATGTTTGGTGTCCAGAAATGTTTGCTGGACTTCAGTTGGTTTCCAGCCATGGTAATTTTTGTCTTTAATGCACAGAAATTAGGTTATAATTAGGACAGTCCCATGTTAAAAAGCTATAGCGCTTTGTAGGTCTTAGAGCTCTTTTCTTGAAGAGTCCCCAAGTTAACTGTAAATAAACCTACTTTGCCATTAGAAACACAGCAGTTAGCACATCAAGGCTTTAGCGCCAGTGCGGGGTTGAATTCATTTGCTAGATTTTAAGGCCCTGATTTCTGAAGGTATTTAGGTGTTGTATTGCTCAGTTGCAGTGCCTAACTGATTTAGGAGCCTAAATCCCATTGAATGTCAATGGGATTTTAGTTCCCAAGCACCTAAATTCTTTTTGAAATGAGAATTAGGTTCTTAAATTAGTTAGGCTTCAGCAACATGGCAGAATATCTTGAACAAGCTGGGCCCTATGTCACATGGCCTATGATTCAGCTATTTTGCAGCCATACTCCTAACAAAAAGAAAAAACCCCGTAGCTTCCCTTCCCTCCCTGCCTGCTGTCATCATGTTGCTGTTACCATATGCATCATAGCCTACATTTTAGCCCTAATGATCACATTCTAATCCCCACATTTGAATACTTGTGATATAGCCTCCCAAAGTGGAAACCTGGGACAAAAGCCCATCCCTATATAGTTTCCTGTTAATGTTCTTTTTATGTACTTTCTTGTGTATTTTTAATGAATTAAGTGTTGGTGAAAGGATTTTGATTGGCAGCAGAGACGCAAAGTCCTCTACTCTAGCCATCCACAGAATGGACTCAACAGGGGCGCTAGCAGAGCATGTGAGCCCTACCACACTCTGCCAATGTGCCTCAACCTAGATCTAAAGTACTACCTCTAGATAAGTCCATTTCTATGCCTAAACAGGCTTTGGGCTCTGTGAGAAGACTGCCAAGCATCATACCAATTCTGCTTTTGGACCTGTCTTCTTCCACTGGGAACTAGAGTGATTTTGTTTCACAGAGGACACCGTAAGGTTCAGCTAGAAATGAATGACAGTCACTAGTGACTTGACTAGATTTGAACTGATGGCTTATATTTAAAGGCTCTTCTTATAGCCAAAAACTTGAGCCATTATTTTCCTTCAACATTTTTGTTCTATTAGAAAGAGAGCTTGTCTATGATAAACCTAGCACTGGCTTAGTTTTTAGAGTTAACTAATAGCGGCTGCAGCTGCAGGAATTATAAATATATCTGTTTTTGTGTTGGCTGGTACACCAATGTCTCTCTTAGAGTGATTTGTCATATATCCTCACATCTACTTCAGTCACTTTTCAACAGTCTCAGGTAACTTATGTGAAATTTATCTGTGTGCGTGTTAGATTTCTGTTAAATAGCCATAAAGTGAACTACTAAAAGGAAACCTTCACTTTAATCCAAGACTGAATTCAGACCTGCTGTAAGTTGTGCAACTCCAATAATGGGACATGTCTCCAGATTCTAGCAGGTGTGAATTTGGTCTCCAGTGATTTGTGTGTGGCTGTGTATTTCTTTCCAAGCAGATGAAAGCCAATACTACCATGATCACTGGGATTAACAGTAGGGATGTTGGAGACAGGGTTTATTGACTAATAACAGGTTCATTAATGATCTGGATGATGGTTTATTTAGTCTGCAGAAGAGAAGAGTGAGGTGGAATTTGATAGCAGCCTTCAACTACCTGAAGTGGGGCTCCAAAGGGGAACCCCAGTGGTGAATCATGGCCACTGGGAGCTGAGGGCGGCTGTGCAAATGTAAACAAACGATCAGGGGGCCGGCCAGCGGCTTGCCCTGACAGGCCGCAGGTTGCCCTCCACTGGTTTAGACACAACAAATCCTGCATCTTGGCAGGGAGTTAGACTAGATGACCCTTGTATTCCCTTCTAACCCTATGGTTCTACATACGCAGCCTGAGGCAGATACTCAATGAGGAAATTTTCAGCCCAAATGGTTAAAGTCTGGCATAAGCAACAGAAAGATGGAGCATATAATGGAAAGTGTTAGGCAACCTTAACCATACGTACTACTATCAGCACTGTCTATAATCCTAGTATGTATTTTCTGATTATATTATATCAGCAAAGTTATTATTATCAGTCCAATACATCTCAATCATATTGAAAAACTCTTTTTTACCTGTATTTAGAAACAGTGACAGTTTTGGTGAGTAAATTTATGATGCAATGTATTGAGTACACATCAGGATTTATCAGTCAGATGACATCACCTTACAAGTGGAACAGGAGGAAAGGTGGCATTATGACCAAGGGCCAAAGCTCTCTGACATTATAGCCTGCAGACTTTGTTGGCAAATGTATATGTAAAAGACTGAGATTTTCCTTGGTCACAACACAAGTATAGCATTTGTTACCAAATAAACGGGTAAAACAGTGAAATTTTGACAATATGCTAACAGAATTTAGCTGTGCTGTGGGTTCTGGTCAATACAAATCTAACGCCTATTTTACTCTCCATCAGTTCTTTACAACAGGAAATGGAATGAATGCCCAAGAGAGGACTTAGATCCAGGCCTTTGAAGGGCTATGGATTTTTCAACTGCAGGGATGCACAGGTCTCTTTATACAATACATCACTGTCAGGAAGCAGCCACCCATGGATTATGGTCACTGATAATAGAAAGGACTATCTGAGGAAGATGATAGGCACCAAGGATGCTACATGGCGGTAGGAAGAAAGAAAGGTAAGAGAACTGTAAAAAAATGGGAAAATCGAGCTCCTGGATTTAGTTTCTGCGTCTTCATGGATATGTTTACAGAGCTCAAGATCATAAAGTACTTATCAGCACTTTGTTTAACGTTATATGTACCTCAGATGATTCAGGCTCCTTTTAAGATCACTTCAGTCTATTTTGACTTGAAGCTGTGGAATGACATTGGTGGAAATTAGCAAAGTAAATAAATAACATTCACGGGAATATTTTTCAATATCTGAGCATAATCAAGACAATATCACAAGCGATCTCTGTGAGTTCCATTGGCTGGATTCTTGTGCCATGCTCCTTATGATTCAGTCTCCTGATTTTGGTAGCATTTTGGGTGTCAAATATAAAGGGGAAGAAATCAGCTCCAGAAATAGAGAGAGCTATGTGAAGAACAATTTTTTTGATTCTCTGGCAATTCAAAAAAAATGAATTAAAGATTTTTTTTATTGAATCAAAAAGTTGAAAAACTTAATTTTGAGTCAAACAAAATATTTTGTTTTGGCAAAAATCAAATATTTCATTTTGATTATGGACATTTAAAAAGCCATTTTGTTTTTTTTAAAACTAGAGGACATTTTTGAACAAAAATTAATTTTTAAGAGAAACCTCAAAACATTTCATTGCGAAAGTGTCAAATAAAATGTTCTGGTTTGGTTTTTTTAGGGTTTTTTTTGTTTGTTTTTGTTTTTACCAAAACTATTCAGCAAACCTGACATGAATTCACTAAACATGCTGGTGTCACTAAATATGCATTTTTCAAGGGAAAAAAGTTTTAACAAAAATGTTTCCTCCAGCTCTAAGTCTTCCTTCAGTAATCAAACAAGGAATACTGAGACACATATTGTTATAAACTCACTGCTTAAAAATGAATGGTGGGATTTTCCAAAGCACCTAAGTGACTTAGGAGCACAAATCCCATTGAGTCAGTGTTCATGTGACTTGTGTTCCTAAATGTCTTTGGTATTTTTCAAACTCCTACTGAAAAAATTCAGGAATATTGATCTCTATGTATGCACACCACAGAACCATTATATAGTTTGGTCTTCATGACGCTGTATATATAAGAGACTCTCCAGCACTGAGCTAGCATTTGTTGTTCCAGGATTGAGCGAGGAGCATTGACAGAGTTCTTGTTTACTATTATGAATACTAAATTCCCTTGCTATTTAAAAATAAAGAGGACACCAAACTCCTTAATGGAGTTTTGTAAGAGTGAAATTAATAATGAAAACTTTTGGATTTTGAAACCTTTTGATTTCCAGCTGTTTTCTAGTGTGGTTCTTTAATGCATTGTGTCAGTATTACTTAGAACCATCACATTTACATTAAGTCAAATGCTGCAAAGCAAAAAGAATATAATAAAGAATGAGATATGTCAGCCCAGATATATTTACATACATATATATAATATATTTGCCTTTCAGAGATCCTACAGCTTTTAAACAAATTCTGGTCATGTGTTTGCTACCTTAATATTCACAGGTAATTACAATGGGATGAATAATTCACATTAATCAGGTAAGCAGGTATTTGAGATCCAGCACATCTCCCTATCAGACAATGCACAGGAAAATACTGTAATTGAAGCCACTGAGAGAATTCCCCACTGACAATGTAAATCCACAGTAAAGAATAATTCTACGATTATGTAAAATTTGCACAAAAGTCCTTTTATCTTTAAAAAAATGTTTCACCCTATTTTGCTTGACACACCAAGCTGAAAGGCCACAGAATGAGAATCATATACTCTTGGGTCCCAATCCTGCTGAATTTACACAGGACCAAATTCATCCTCAGTGTAACTCTCATGACTACAGTTTACACAACAGTGATTTCACACACACACTTCCTATTGTATTCATTCTCTTACTATAATGCTTTACATTAATCATTTCTTCTGTACTGTCTTGGTTATATTTTTAAATCCATATTCTATCACTCTTGGTCACCCTGAGTAGTATCTTACTCCTTAAGTAGTCTCAGTGAAATCATTGCTCTCCATATGAGCAAGGGGGCAGAATATGGCCCTTAGGGCCAAATTATACTAGGCCTGAGTGGGTGTGTCAGATAGCAAGTTGGTACAAGAGGTTTTGCTCTCTGACTGGTGCCATTTGTGCAGGGGCCAGACAAAATGGGAGTCTCTGCCCATAGGGATTCCCTAGAGCAAGTGACACTAGTGCTGGAGGCCTCTGCAGAGAAGATGAAGAGGCAGGGTCATGCCTCCCACCATGCACTGTTGACTGCACTGAGGAGCATACTCTGCACCTTCTTTGAGAGCAGTGCAACAGATGCACTCCCCACAAGTGCTTCCCCACTCCCCACTGTGCTGAATTTTTTAAGCTATAAAACTCATTAAAAAGTCATAATTAGGGTTCATCTTACTAAAATCCACACAAACAATTCCTGGTTGAGGCCTATGCATCACCCATAACTTATCCCATGGAGCCTAACCATCACAGTAGCACATATACCAATATGGGTGATCACCAGATATGCCCAGTTCCCTTGGCAGATCATAGAATCATAGAATCATAGAATATAAGGGTTGGAAGGGACCCCAGAAGGTCATCTAGTCCAATCCCCTGCTCGAAGCAGGACCAAATCCCAGTTAAATCATCCCAGCCAGGGCTTTGTCAAGCCTGACCTTAAAAACCTCTAAGGAAGGAGATTCTACCACCTCCCTAGGTAACGCATTCCAGTGTTTCACCATCCTCTTAGTGAAAAAGTTTTTCCTAATATCCAATCTAAACCTCCCCCACTGCAACTTGAGACCATTACTCCTCATTCTGTCATCTGCTACCATTGAGAACAGTCTAGAGCCATCCTCTTTGGAACCCCCTTTCAGGTAGTTGAAAGCAGCTATCAAATCCCCCCTCATTCTTCTCTTCTGCAGGCTAAACAATCCCAGCTCCCTCAGCCTCTCCTCATAAGTCATGTGTTCTAGACCCCTAATCATTTTTGTTGCCCTTCGCTGGACTCTCTCCAATTTATCCACATCCTTCTTGAAGTGTGGGGCCCAAAACTGGACACAGTACTCCAGATGAGGCCTCACCAATGTCGAATAGAGGGGAACGATCACGTCCCTCGATCGCTCGCTATGCCCCTACTTATACATCCCAAAATGCCATTGGCCTTCTTGGCAACAAGGGCACACTGCTGACTCATATCCAGCTTCTCGTCCACTGTCACCCCTAGGTCCTTTTCCGCAGAACTGCTGCCTAGCCATTCGGTCCCTAGTCTGTAGCTGTGCATTGGGTTCTTCCGTCCTAAGTGCAGGACCCTGCACTTATCCTTATTGAACCTCATCAGATTTCTTTTGGCCCAATCCTCCAATTTGTCTAGGTCCTTCTGTATCCTATCCGTCCCCTCCAGCGTATCTACCACTCCTCCCAGTTTAGTATCATCCGCAAATTTGCTGAGAGTGCAATCCACACCATCCTCCAGATCATTTATGAAGATATTGAACAAAACCGGCCCCAGGACCGACCCTTGGGGCACTCCACTTGATACCGGCTGCCAACTAGACATGGAACCATTGATAACTACCCGTTGAGCCCGACAATCTAGCCAGCTTTCTACCCACCTTATAGTGCATTCTTCCAGCCCATACTTCCTTAACTTGCTGACACGAATACTGTGGGAGACCGTGTCAAAAGCTTTGCTAAAGTCAAGAAACAATACATCCACTGCTTTCCCTTCATCCACAGAACCAGTAATCTCATCATAAAAGGCGATTAGATTAGTCAGGCATGACCTTCCCTTGGTGAATCCATGCTGGCTGTTCCTGATCACTTTCCTCTCATGCAAGTGCTTCAGGATTGATTCTTTGAGGACCTGCTCCATGATTTTTTGGGGGACTGAGGTGAGGCTGACTGGCCTGTAGTTCCCAGGATCCTCCTTCTTCCCTTTTTTAAAGATGGGCACTACATTAGCCTTTTTCCAGTCATCCGGGACTTCCCCCGTTCGCCACGAGTTTTCAAAGATAATGGCCAATGGCTCTGCAATCACAGCCGCCAATTCCTTCAGCACTCTCGGATGCAACTCGTCCGGCCCCATGGACTTGTGCACGTCCAGCTTTTCTAAATAGTCCCTAACCACCTCTATCTCCACAGAGGGCTGGCCATCTCTTCCCCATTTTGCGATGCCCAGCGCAGCAGTCTGGGAGCTGACCTTGTTAGTGAAAACAGAGGCAAAAAAAGCATTGAGTACATTAGCTTTTTCCACATCCTCTGTCACTAGGTTGCCTCCCTCATTCAGTAAGGGGCCCACACTTTCCTTGGCTTTCTTCTTGTTGCCAACATACCTGAAGAAACCCTTCTTGTTACTCTTGACATCTCTGGCTAGCTGCAGCTCCAGGTGCGATTTGGCCCTCCTGATATCATTCCTACATGCCCGAGCAATATTTTTATACTCATCCCTGGTCATTTGTCCAATCTTCCACTTCTTATAAGCCTCTTTTTTATGTTTAAGATCCGCTAGGATTTCACCATTAAGCCAAGCTGGTCGCCTGCCATATTTACTATTCTTTCGACTCATCGGGATGGTTTGTCCTTGTAACCTCAACAGGGATTCCTTGAAATACAGCCAGCTCTCCTGGACTTCTTTCCCCTTCAAGTTAGTCCCCCAGGGGATCCTGGCCATCCGTTCCCTGAGGGAGTCGAAGTCTGCTTTCCTGAAGTCCAGGGTTCGTATCCTGCTGCTTGCACAGGATGATGATGATTACACGGTATGTGTTGCAACTAGGAGCTTAATTGGTTTAGATCATCTGAATGGCGCGATCCTTTACATTTACATTTATATTTCAGAAATTAGTCAATCGATATTTATTAATAAATCCCTGCCAAAATAAAAGTGCATGCAAAAGTGGATGAGGGGAACCTTAATAAAACTGTATGTAAACATCACAGCTGAAGGGTGTCATTAAAAGGACAGCTAGGATAAAACCCATACTTTGTTAAGATACAATGTTTCTTTGGTAAATATGAGCAATACTGCCAGAGATCAACCACATTTCCTCTTAAGTGTTATATGTAGCACTCTCCACCCAGGTGAGCCTCAAGTCTCCGCCCTGCTGCTTGCTTCTTGAAGTAGCTTCTCTCCTCTCCACACATGGGTTGGGTCCTTGGTTCTTTTTTGTGACACTGGGTGCCTCCTCCCAAGATGACCCCTCATGTACCCAAGACACAAAGGGTGCTGTCCCTTGGGAAAATGAATAATGCTACCACTTCTGGGAAGAAATATAAAACCCACGATACAAGAACCAATAACGTTCAACAACACAAACCCCAGCAAAGGAGTGACACACCCCAAAATAACAATATAACAAAGAGGGACTTTATTGAAAGTAGGAGAATAGGATCTGGGGAAAGAAAGGGTTAGGGCTCACCATTAACTACTAACACATCAACAAACCAACCAATTCCCCACCTCCCTACACTCACAATTCTTCTCAGACCCCAGTTCCCTGCATGGCACCTTCCCAGGCAGATGGTACAGTGAGGATGAATCCACAGATGAGCACTGCTACACTGTGAATGTTGGCCAGCTGAAACAAAAAAGGTCCCCTTCCTGTGTCTTTGCTCCTGAATGAGGCAGGGTCCTCTCCTACCTCCCTCGTGTGAAGTCATGTGGGGTCAGATCTCAGCCACTCTGGATGCTGGTCTCTGCAGGGCTGGAACTGCCTGCCCTGTGCACTAGGTACCACAGCACTTCAAAGACTCTCTTTGTTGGGAGGTGGAGTTAACCAGAGACTCCTTGACTTGTTCTGCTTCAGCTCCCAGTCCCAAGTCTCTCACAAACTCAAAGCTCATAACTGAATCAGGCTGGGGACATGACCAGCCTCATCAGAAGGCAGAAGCCAGGTTAAAAACTTGTACGCAATGTGATTCATCTAACTGCAATCCGAAATAGAAAAAAATGTAAACAAAACAGCACCCCTCACAAACGTGGAGCTTTATAAGAGTCATATTGCAGAAGTCCTTAACCATAGCATCACTTGTCTGATGTGGTTATAGAATAACAATAGCACAGAAGACATTTCAAGCTTCATTTCTTTGACTTAAGTACATGTAATGACATATCGCTGCAGCAAGGTTTGAATCCCATAAGGAAGGGGACTTTAACTCCCTCAGGGAACTGATGGGCAGGATCCCCTGGGAGAATAACATGAGGGGGAAAGGAGTCCAGGAGAGCTGGCTGTATTTTAAAGAATCCTTATTGAGGTTACAGGGACAAACCATCCTGATGTGTAGAAAGAATAGTAAATATGGCAGGCGACTAGCTTGGCTTAACAGTGAAATCCTTGCTGATCTTAAACACAATAAAGAAGCTTACAAGAAGTGGAAGATTGGACAAATGACCAGGGATGAGTATAAAAATATTGCTCGGGCATGCAGGAGTGAAATCAGGAAGGCCAAATCACACCTGCAGTTGCAGCTAGCAAGAGATGTTAAGAGTAACAAGAAGGGTTTCTTCAGGTATGTTAGCAACAAGAAGAAAGTCAAGGAAAGTATGGGCCCCTTACTGAATGAAGGAGGCAACCTAGTGACAAAGGATGTGGAAAAAGCTAATGTACTCAATGCTTTTTTTGCCTCTGTCTTCACGAACAAGGTCAGCTCCCAGACTACTGCACTGTGCAGCACAGCATGGGGAGGACGTGACCAGCCCTCTGTGGGAAAGAAGTGGTTCGGGACTATTTAGAAAAGCTGGATGAGCACAAGTCCATGAGGCCGGATGCACTGCATCCGAGAGTGCTAAAGGAGTTGGCGGATGTGATTGCAGAGCCATTGGCCATTATCTTTGAAAACTCATGGCGATCCAGGGAAGTCCCGGACGACTGGAAAAAGGCTAATGTAGTGCTCATCTTTAAAAAAGGGAAGAAGGAGGATCCTGGGAACTACAGGCCAGTCAGCTTCACCTCAGTCCCTGGAAAAACCATGGAGCAGGTCCTCAAGGAATCAATTCTGAAGCACTTAGAGGAGAGGAAAGTAATCAGGAACAGTCAGCATGGATTCACCAAGGGCAAGTCATGCCTGACTAATTTAATTGCCTTCTGTGATGAGATAACTGGCTCTGTGGATGAGGGGAAAGCAGTGGACGTGTTGGTCCTTGACTTTAGCAAAGCTGTTGACATGGTCTCCCACAGTATTCTTGCCAGCAAGTTAAAGAAGTATGGGCTGGATGAATGGACTATAAGGTGAATAGAAATCTGGCTAGATTGTCGGACTCAATGGGTAGTGATCAATGGTTCCATGTCTAGTTGGCAGCCGGTATCAAGTGGAGTGCCCCAAGGGTCGGTCCTCGGGCTGGTTTTGTTTAATATCTTCAAAACTGATCTGGAGGATGGTGTGGATTGCACCCTCAGCAAGTTTGCAGATGACACTAAACTGAGAGGAGAAGTAGATACGCTGGAGGGTAGGGATAGGATACAGAGGGACCTAGACAAATTGGAGGATTGGGCCAAAAGAAATCTGATGAGGTTCAACAAGGACAAGTGCAGAGTCCTGCACTTAGGACGGAAGAATCCATGCACCGCTACAGACGAGGGACCGAATGGCTAGGCAGCAGTTCTGCAGAAAAGGACCTAGGGGTTACAGTGGACGAGAAGCTGGATATGAGTCAGCAGTGTGCCCTTGTTGCCAAGAAGGCCAATGGCATTTTGGGATGTATAAGTAGGGGCATAGCGAGCAGATCGAGGGATGTGATCGTTCCCCTCTATTCGACACTGGTGAGGCCTCATCTGGAGTACTGTGTCCAGTTTTGGGCCCCACACTTCAAGAAGGATGTGGAAAAATTGGAAAGCGTCCAGCGGAGGGCAACAAAAATGATTAGGGGACTGGAACACATGACCTATGAGGAGAGGCTGAGGGAACTGGGATTGTTTAGTCTGTGGAAGAGAAGAATGAGGGGAGATTTGATAGCTGCTTTCAGTTACCTGAAAGGGGGTTCCAAAGAGGATGGATCTAGACTGTTCTCAGTGGTAGCAGATGACAGAACAAGGAGTAATGGTGTCAAGTTGCAGTGGGATATTAGGTTGGATATTAGGAAAAACTTTTTCACTAGGAGGGTGGTGAAGCACTGGAATGCGTTACCTAGGGAGGTGGTGGAATCTCCTTCCTTAGAAGTTTTTAAGGTCAGGCTTGACAAAGCCCTGGCTGGGATGATTTAGTCTGGGATCAGTCCTGCTTTGAGCAGGGGGTTGGACTAGATGACCTCCTGAGGTCCCTTCCAACCCTGATATTCTATGATTCTATGAATGTAATAACCCCCTGCCCAATGCCTATTCTGCCAAGGCAATACAGACTGGGCTGTATGGTTACTGCAATGCCATCCATGTGCTCTCGGACACAATAATTAGGTTAGGTGCAACTAGAAAACCCCACAAAGCCTGGTAGTGTCAAGATCACAACAAAACAAAATTGAATGACCATATTGTTATTGTATTTTTGAAGCACTTCCTCCCCCGCCCCTGCCCCATCTGCAGCTCCTGCCTTTTCATCTTCCAGCCAGATAGATAGATCCTTTGGGAAAGAGAATACTTCCACACATACAACACCTGCTTCCCTCTCAGCCCCTCAGACAAATAAATACCCCAAAGCCATTCAGGTTCCTTTAGAATAATTAAACATCATTTAAACTTTAAACTTCGAATGTACTGTGAAGGTTTATGAGAAGAGTGCATGTGCGTGTGTTTCTATCTAGTGCCATGAACAACACAGCATTGCTTGTGTAATACAGTTTGTGGCTTCACTCCAGAAGTGCTTGGGCATCATAAAATCCTCATCTCACAGATGGAATGATTTCTGAGGCAAGAGAAAATCTTTAGTTGAGCTAAACTCTTTTGGGCTCGGTTCACATGGGTGGTCTAAACTACTAGATCTATCCAGGATACTGAATGAGAAGTAAATTACTTAGCTGCTGGTAATCAGGTGTCCCTCTGAATTACTTCCTCTCATCAAGTCTTGCTTTAAGTGAAAAACCTCCCAGTTTGCTTTGGGCTTTGATTGACACTAAACTCTATTCACCTTTCTTGCCACCTACCACTGCATGTTTCCATGATCCCTTCACTGTGACTCATCCGTACGGATACTTTATTGCTTTTAAATTTCATCTTTCCCTTTTACTCGGTTCCATTTCCATATGTCATTTTGCCTTTCTGCCTGTCTGGGAGTCATTGTACCTAACCCTGTAAAGCATTATCTCTCTGTCTCTGTAAACTATTTTGTGGTACTTTGTGTGAAAGATGGTATATAAAAATAAATTGCATTGCACTGTATTTTGGATTGGCACATAATCTTTACTGGGCTCATTCAGCCTGTTTCTAAAAATCATCGGATCTTAAAGACTCTTCTGATCCAATTAATCTTGCTGACTCTTCTGATCCTAGAAAAAGACTTCCTAATTTTCAGGTCATAATCCTGACACTGACCCAAAGATTGGAGTCAGGAGAACATCCTGAAAAATAGCAATTTGCGGAGAAAAAAATTCCTGGAACCATTCCTTGTTTATTTCATTGCTTAATCTCACCTCTACCTCCCGCCCCCATTTTACATGCAAATATCCACCAGTATTGCTAGCTACAGAAAAAGCATTATGATGGTGTACTGCACTGATAGTGAAACAATCCAACAGCTTGCTTATGCATCTATTTGGCTTAAGATGGAAAATTAGAGCAGGTTTAATCTGCTAGCAGCATCAAGCAGGGAAGCACTCCCTGGAGTGAAAGAGTTAGGAATATCGCAGCAGGGGCTGATGAGAGACAGCCTGCTGTGGTGTCACTGCAAGGCTGTTGCATTTTGTGTACAAAAAGCTAGGGTGCAGGAGAGTACACAGGTGATCTGCTGGAGAGCACTTGGGGAGGAAGAATAAATCTGTATGTCAAATTGTTCTGCCAAAAGGAAACTGTGTCATGCTGTGTTACCATATTACTGTAATCCTGGTCCTTCCTCACATCTTACTCATCACCTCTAAAATGAGGCCCGGTCCTGCAAATGGTTGCATGTATATGCTGCACTCACGGGAAGCCCCAGTGAAATCAGTGGGGCTATGTATGGGCACAGCAGTGAGCGCGAATGCCATGAATTGCAGGATCAAGCCTGGATTGTAAGATCTTGTAGGTAGGGACTATGCATTTGTATTTGTTGGGTAAAGCACCTAACACAATTTTGGGCCCTCATTAAATAATCATAATCATAGAAATAAAGGGGTTGGGATTAATCTATGATTACCTTGAACAAAGTCAGGCTAACTGAAGACCTTGTTTACTTGCTTTGAGACTCATTGAACTCTTCTGTGCTTTGGGCTAATGATTAGTTTGTAGCTGTCTGTAAAAGCAGCAGGTATGATGAAGGTGACCCCTTTGTAGGGTTATTGCAGTGACTTGGCCTTTGCCCGCTGTCACATGTGCAATTTTCACATGTTCTCAGCAATGCCTCTGACCCAGTCTTCCTTTCCTGAAAACAATTGTGCATGTGCTTTACTCTACCTCACTGCACACAATGGGACTACTCCTGTGTGTAAATCTAAGCATATGCATATGTGTTTGCAGGGATGGGGGGGCCAAGAATCCATAGACGAATGAAAATATTAAAACCAATTAAGTCTAACCAATTGGTCTGTCTGTTGCGGTAAGGCATTGCAGCACAGGGTAGTTGTGGGTGACTTTTTTTTTTTTTCATATCGTTAGCTCATTACCAATATGGACAAGTGGTGCTTTCTGTGCCTATTCAAGTCAGCAATGCAATGTAATATTATAAAGCAGTTTTTATTTATTTATTCACTGCGAATTTTGTTTAATATTTCTACAAACATTATTACCAGTGGTTCACAAGATATATTTTATTCTCCTGCTCAAACCAGATTGGTGTAATGAATCTTTTTTCAGTGATATGTCATGATACATAACATCATCTTTGTTCTGAGACAAAATTCAGGATCTGTCAGACCTGTGTACTACCTCTATTGCTGTATGGCTCAGAAACCTGGACCCTCTTACAGGCAGACCTGGAGCAGCTAGAGGCAGCACCAAATCCTGAGCATACAGTGGGTTGACTTTGTATAAAATGTCACAATCTTGCACAGATCTGGCCTTCACCCAGTCTCTCATTAAAATGCTTTTTGGCTATGTCGCCAGGATAGACAAAAACTCTCCAGCACGCCTTGTTCTCAAACTCTCCATCGACATGTGAAGGGGTGCATAGAATCATAGAATCATAGAATATCAGGGTTGGAAGGGACCCCAGAAGGTCATCTAGTCCAACCCCCTGCTTGAAGCAGGACCAAATCCCAGTTAAATCATCCCAGCCAGGGCTTTGTCAAGCCTGACCTTAAAAACCTCTAAGGAAGGAGATTCTACCACCTCCCTAGGTAACGCATTCCAGTGTTTCACCATCCTCTTAGTGAAAAAGTTTTTCCTAATATCCAATCTAAACCTCTCCCACTGCAACTTGAGACCATTACTCCTCATTCTGTCATCTGCTACCATTGAGAACAGTCTAGAGCCATCCTCTTTGGAACCCCCTTTCAGGTAGTTGAAAGCAGCTATCAAATCCCCCCTCATTCTTCTCTTCTGCAGGCTAAACAATCCCAGCTCCCTCAGCCTCTCCTCATAACTCATGTGTTCCAGTCCCCTAATCATTTTTGTTGCCCTTCGCTGGACTCTCTCCAATCTATCCACATCCTTCCTGTAGTGTGGGGCCCAAAACTGGACACAGTACTCCAGATGAGGCCTCACCAATGTCGAATAGAGGGGAACGATCACGTCCCTCGATCTGCTCGCTATGCCCCTACTTATACATTCCAAAATGCCATTGGCCTTCTTGGCAACAAGGGCACACTGCTGACTCATATCCAGCTTCTCATCCACTGTCACCCCTAGGTCCTTTTCCGCAGAACTGCTGCCTAGCCATTCGGTCCCTAGTCTGTAGCTGTGCATTGGGTTCTTCCGTCCTAAGTGCAGGACCCTGCACTTATCCTTATTGAACCTCATCAGATTTCTTTTGGCCCAATCCTCCAATTTGTCTAGGTCCTTCTGTATCCTATCCGTCCCCTCCAGCGTATCTACCACTCCTCCCAGTTTAGTATCATCTGCAAATCTGCATGCTCTGAGCCTCCCTAGCACCACCTGTGGGGCTGTCCCAGAGGTTTGTGAATTGGCAGGATTGAGCCGGGTCTGGGAACTTCACTACAGGATGGTGGGTGAGACACCATCAACTGTGGTGACTCTGGCTGGTGCTATGGTTCTTAGTAGACTGCGTGTTTGATGATATGTAATATAAAGCCACCTAGTGTGGTGGGAGAGCTCTTGAAGGGTACCATAATAGCTGCTGCACCGAAGGATTTTGTGGCTTAAATAACACTCTGAGGCAACCTTAACTCAAAATATCCTTGCTTTTGTTGTTTGTACAGTTTCTTTGCTTTTGTTGATGGTACTAGTGATAATTTCTATTCCTTCATTACACTTTCAAATGCACTGAGGGTGTTTTGCCATTAAATTTTTATGCCATAATGACATTATACTGCCATTTGACTGGCAGTGCAATTAGAGGCTGTGTGTGGGTCTTCAGAAATTTGGACTGCCTTTATAATTACTATGTAATGGCCTTAATAAGGGCTCAATTGGTCTGCAACAGGTCCATTTTAATAGCATCTTTACATTACCTTTTTTTTCCCTAATGCAGAAGTCAATTAATTTACTAAGGACCAAGCTCTGGAGACCTTATTCAAGCAAAACTTCCATTTAAATCAATGGGAAAACTTCTGAGTTACTTTCTATAGAAAGACTCCTATGGATTTCAGTCAGCTATGGATCAGACTCTCATTGCTGGAGAGTAATTAATTCACTACAGCAGATGTGTGGGAACCAGCAGATCAGGTGTATAAAGGCCTGACCATCTGGTTCACCAATGTGGATATTCCATAATCTCATTTCTTCTGCACAAGAAACATCACTGGAATCCATGTTTGTCAGGTTATATTTTATTTTATGATCCCTTCATAGGGTGGCTTATATGCTAAAGCCAGACTGAAACCACATGTGCATATATGACTTCACGCAGTAATGTAAGAGTGCGAATCTTCAATCAGGCATCACCTTCAAAATTGTTATTGAGTAATTAATCTATACTTCATAGTGCAATGGGGGAGCAAAAAGGTTTAACAGAGGTATTTGCAGTTGGGAAGACACTGTAGCTGCATTTGGTGAGATGAATGTTGAAGAAGTATGTCCAAAAATGGTGAATGATTTACTGTTTTACTTATTACTGAAAGTAAACCATCCCTAAACTGACAATAAGTTACATAGTGGGAACAGGAGGTGCTTTTGAATTTAAACAAAGCCTTATTTCATTTAAATCCTTCCAACAGTCCAAACTTAGATCAGGAAACAACTTGAAGATTGAATACAAGAAACACTCATTTTGAACTAATGTCTGCAATCAGTTTGGTTGAGGATAGACCAGCTTCTCAGCCAATAATAAATTGTTATGTATTGTTGACGGAGACACGATTATCTACCTGTCTGTCTACTACCCATCTAATTATTGACTTTATGCTTTGAAGGAAGCAATAGTGCAGCCTTTGCTCAAGAAGTCATCGCTGGATGCTGACCATCTTGCTAACGACCAGTATCACCTCTTCCCTTTTTGGATCAGATTGTGAGAAGGCTATGGTGAGACAACTCTCACAGTATGTAGATGCTTTTGATCTCCTTGACCCTAGTCAATCTGGGTAGACATCTGGCTAGGGCACAGTGTTTTCTGTTTGCTGACACTCAGCTGTATGTCTCTCTTTCTCTCTCTCTCCTGTCTGATTCAGCTCAACACCGCAGTAGGTGTCTAGCTGAGATGGGGGCTTAGGGGAAAGTAAGCTGACTGAAGCTCAATCCATACAAGACTGGGGTGATGATGGTGGGCTGAGGGAAGGAGCCAGAGGAGATGGGAGAGGTACTATCAGCTCCTTTTATTGATGGGGTGAGTCTGCCATTTCCTATTAAGATTCACAACTTAGGGATAGTGTTAGACCTCCAGGTGCTGTTTGATGATCATATTACAGCTGTAACCCAGTCAGCTTTTCACCATGTCATAAATATAAAGGGAAGGGTAAACCCCTTTGAAATCCCTCCTGGCCAGGGGAAAGCTCCTCTCACCTGTAAAGGGTTAAGAAGCTAAAGGTAACCTCGCTGGCACCTGACCAAAATGACCAATGAGGAGACAAGATACTTTCAAAAGCTGGGAGGAGGGAGAGAAACAAAGGGTCTGTGTGTCTGTCTATAGTCTGTCTTTGTCGGGGATAGACCAGGAATGGAGTCTTAGAACTTTTAGTAAGTAATCTAGCTAGGTATGTGTTAGATTATGATTTCTTTAAATGGCTGAGAACAGAATTGTGCTGAATAGAATAACTATTTCTGTCTGTGTATCTTTTTTGTAACTTAAGGTTTTGCCTAGAGGGGTTCTCTATGTTTTTGAATCTAATTACCCTGTAAGATATCTACCATCCTGATTTTACAGGGGGGATTTCTTTATTTCTATTTACTTCTATTTTTATTAAAAGTCTTCTTGTAAGAAAACTGAATGCTTTTTCATTGTTCTCAGATCCAAGGGTTTGGGTCTGTGGTCACCTATGCAAATTGGTGAGGCTTTTTATCCAACATTTCCCAGGAAAGGGGGGGTGCAAGTGTTGGGAGGATTGTTCATTGTTCTTAAGATCCAAGGGTCTGGGTCTGTAGTCACCTAGGCAAATTGGTGAGGCTTTTTACCAAACCTTGTCCAGGAAGTGGGGTGCAAGGTTTTGGGAAGTATTTTGGGGGGAAAGACGCGTCCAAACAGCTCTTCCCCAGTAACCAGTATTAGTTTGGTGGTGGTAGCGGCCAATCCAAGGACGACGGGTGGAATATTTTGTACCTTGGGGAAGTTTTGACCTAAGCTGGTAAAGATAAGCTTAGGAGGTTTTCATGCAGGTCCCCACATCTGTACCCTAGAGTTCAGAGTGGGGGAGGAACCTTGACACACCATCTGTGTCTGGCTAGGAGGTTGCAACCTTTGCTTTTGGAAGCAGGCTTTGCCACTCTTATCCATGTTTTTGTTCCCTAAGATCAGACAGTTGCAATGCACTCGACGTGGGGCTACACCTTCAAGCCATTCGGAGACTGAAGCTGGTGCAGAATGCAGTAGCTCACTGAGTGAATAAGGCATATCACTGGTAGCACATGACACCGGTGCTCCAGAATCTGTACTAGCTGCTCACTGGACTCTGGATGGAGTTTAAGATGGTGGTTAGGACATATAAAGCCCTAAAGGGACAGGGACTGGCCTACTTGAGGGACTGCCTCTCTCCCCTGACATATTGCCACAGCTGTAGTCAGCAGGGGTGCTTGAGATGGATTCCCCTCTTATAAAAGAGGGGAAGCTGGGAAGGCATTCTCTCAGAGGACTTGCTCCATCTTACTCAAAAAACAACCTGAACTTGATGACTTTCTGAGCAGTCTGCAAAAGGCTGTTTGAAAGGGTCTCTGGAAAACGTTGAGGATATGCTTCCCTGATGATGAAAGGGGTAGATGGCTGGTTGGCCAAGCTCCTGTGAAACCCATTTTAATGCTGCTAAAATTCAATGTAATTTTATTACTCTATGATTAGTTATGTTAGGCTGCCTGGAGTCTGGGATAGGCATTTATATTATCTTAAATCTAAATAAATTAGTAAAATATATAAATATTATTATTCATTCAATGCCATAGGTGAACATAAAAATGGATCAGACTAAAATTCACAAGTGGCTCTCAAGGCAGACAGGGTAGATTCTATAATTGTTCACTATGATATTTCTAGGACCTTCCTCTGAAGCCTCTGATATTGGCCACTGTCATAGACAGGATACCTGACTAGACAGATTGTCGATCAAATCCAGCATAGTAACGCTTATGATCCTGGTTTAAGGGGGACCAGTATTGCGGGTACTAGGTTCTATGCACTGTACACAGAATAATGAAGGTTTTCTTTTCATTCAGCTTTGTCTTAAGCATATTTGCTGATAGGCAGTACTCTAGTTATTGAAGGCTACACTTAAAAAAGTATGGGACTTGGTTTCAGTTTGAAGTGGCAAGTTTCATGGAACACGACAACACGGAGAACAGACTCAGGTACAGCTGAAGGAGGGTCAGGCTTTATTCTGTGAACACAGAAGACCACTGAGTAGATAAAGAGCTGGCAGGTGTTGCATTGGGCTGACACGGACTGATGCTCGCTGGGTTTTTATATGGCAGCATGCGCACCCTCTGGTAGGGAATGACCAATAGGTGGTAAAAAACTGAATTACAAGCCCGGTACAGGCTGCATGAGTTCCAGGTCTGGGCTTGGCAGGGTAGGCTTGGTGAAATTCCATAAACATATCAAGCTTGTGGTCATGACTGACAGGTTCGCATGATCAGTCAGCCGGCCCATAACTCTCCCAATACACAAGGTACTGCAGTTTGCTGCAGACTAGCTTAGGGTCAAAGATATGTTGTACAAGGATTTCTTCATGCTCCTGGTTGATAATTGGCAGAGGGTTGACTTGTTCAGGAACAGGATCATCAGTATATGGACAGAGAAACATGGAAGACCAACTGCATTCTTATGGAGCTGAGCAGAAGCAGTTTCAGTGTGGTGGGATTGACTTGCTGGATAATTTTAAATGCACCAGCCATTGATGATCTAATTTACATGAGAGCCGAGTAGATGTGAGGTTCTGTGATGATAACATACCCCATCACAGACAACAAAACAATGGGTTTCCCAACATTATCAGTCTGCATACTATTTGTAAGACCTCTTGGCTGAGTTTCTCTTGGACCTGATACAAATGTTGAAGTAGACTGGTGGTTGCCAGGACATGGCACACCTTCGGTAAAGATGGATGGAACTGTGGATGGAATCCATATCTGGCACAGAAGGGACTGGGATGAGTTGAGACATGGTGAGAGGAGTTGTAGGCAAATTCAGTGAAAGGAAGGAGTGAGACCCAGTCATCCTGGTGATAATTAATGAAACAACAAATGTATCGTTCAAGGATTTGATTAACTCATTCAGCCTGCCCATCAGTCTGAGGAAGATAGGCAGAGGAAGTATGTAGCTTAACATTCAATAACTTAAAAAGTTCTTGATGAGGAAGAGAGATGGTAGCCTGTGGAGTCTGAAGACATGAGTGAAAAAAGAGCCAGGCCATTTCCTCAGCAGTGGAGACTCTCATGGGATAATGTGGGGCATTTTAGTTAGGTGTTAGATGATGGCTAAAATTGCTGTATTACCTTCCAAGCAGGGTAGGTCAACAATAACATCCATGTGTAGGCCAAAAACCTAATGGGAAGCAATTGTCTCAAGTAAAATTGTATTCCATTTTCCTTATTTTGCCTTATACTCCATTTTGCTAGCTTTGAATTAGTAAAAAGTTTTAGCCCACGAAAGCTTATGCTCAAATAAATTTGTTAGTCTCTAAGGTGCCACAAGTTCTCCTCGTTCTTTCTTAAGAAGAAATTGTAGCCTTGAATTAGTAAGAAGAAATTGTTCTGAGTTTATTTTTTGCTGATTGTGTTAATATTTGTTCTTAGAGGGATAGAAGTTTTATGGTTGTAATTGCCTTATTTTGGTGTGAGTGAAGAATGTATGGTCATTAACTGAGAAAGGATACCTGAGCTGGATGGTCAAGAAGGGAGTGGAGAAGTCACGAGGCACCAACTTTATTATCAATCACTGGGAAGCCAGATTGACAACCCTAAAGCAAAGGCATACACCCCAAGGATGGGATAAGGAGTTGAGCCAAAGGGATGAGATAAGAAACAGTGCGGATCCTCCTGGTAAAAACTCAAAATAATGCTAATTAGGAGCAACCTTGAATACCTTGTGATTGACAGCTCCGGTGTGACACAGCAAGGGCCATAGACTTGTATGGGAACTTTTCACTATAAAAGGAGGGTGTATTGCCATGGGACTTTGGGTTTGTTCTGCATCAACGTTGGAGCTTTGAACGCGTTTGACAGAGGGCCAGCTCCCCGCCCTCATGTGCAGTTTCAGCTGGCCACTGGAACTGACCAAGCAACACTAAGGACTGGTAACTATCAAATCCAGCTGCAGAACCTTTTGGTGTGTGTGTGTGTGTGTGTACGTGTGTGTGTGTGAGTGAATGGAAGCATGCTGATTTTAATGCTTAAACTGTAGTCTCAATAAATGTGGTGTATTGCCTTATTCCCTTTCAAAAGATTCTGTGTGCTTCTTATAAGCATAACTCATGGAGATGGATGACCAGGATTGGGATGGGGTTGATAGACGCATGAAGTCCCCCAGGGGTTTTATGCAGGGTCTTTGTTTGAGAGAAAGTCCAGCATAGTAAATCCAGAATACTGGATACTTTTGTAGGATCCAGGCTCATGCCACTGGGGGAAACAATATAACCACTAAATTGCATGGATGACTGGTCAAATTCACATTTTTCTAGTTTTGTGTATAACCCATGCTCACAGAGACATTCCAGTACAAGGTGAATGTACTGGCCATGGAGGAGTTAGTTTTCAAAGAAGATAAGACTCTTGTCCAGGTAGATCACCACACATTGAGCTAAAATATCCCTAAAAATGTCATTAATGAAATGCTGAAAAGTGGCCAAGGCATTTGAAGGATCTAAAGATACTCAAAATGCCCATCCCAATTTCAGAATGTCATTTCTATTAATCCCTCTTGCAAATCTGAACCAAATTATAAATACCATGAAGGTCAGGCTTGGTAAACACCCTTCCTGACCAATAATATTGGGGAACCAGCCAGAGAGGTCGATGGATAAATGACATTTTTTGCAAGATTTTTTTGGAGGTATTCTTGAAGAACCTTGAGTTCTGGTTCTGATAGGGTAATTATTTCACCCGAATGGGATCTTGGCTCCTGGATGAAGATCAATGGGGCAACTGTAAGGCCAAAGAAGTGTCCTTACATTCTTTTTATCGAATAAGTCAGCTAGGTCTTGGTATTTTGCTGGGACCACTGGAGATGGGTTAGGATCTTTGGGCTCCCTATTCCAGTGACGTGATCTAGACAGGCTTTGGTTGGGAGTACCTTAGTTGTTAACACAATTATGGACATTGGAGGCATTTGAAGCCCCAGATGGGTATTGGCTAATACACACTGGGAACAATGCACAATAGACCTAGCTGCATCACCTTCCACGGTTTCTGTACTCAGTTCCAAGGTAGGAGGCATGGCTGTCAACAGTAATTTGAATTGAAATGCACCACTTGAGCACCTCACAAAATATGCAGTGTGTGCCAAGTGATACTGAGGATAATCAGAAAGTGCAGTGATTTGACTCAGTTGAATTGGAGAATTTCAAGGTGATCTTGAATTATGACTTCAAGAGTGGCCATCTTGTGAGAAACTGGGCCCTAAGAAAGCAATGCCATCAAGGCCTCAACATAATCAGGGTTTACATTGAATGAAGGGTCTTAGAAAACTTTATGTCCATGAACTTACTGAAAGCACCAGCATCAATAAGTGCATGTTGCATATGACTAGGATTGGACATGGCGGGGTAGTAAAGACTACATTAAACTTGAAAGTATGGATGGTGTCATCTCAAGATAGGGAGAGTGCCTGGTATTACTAAAGGGATGCTAGATGTTGAATTAGGGTCAGTCGCTGAGTGCAGTCTTGGTCCCTCTAATAGATTTGGACACAGGAGTTTCCCATGCTTGTCCTGGGTTTGAATTAAAAGAAACAAGTTAGACAAGTCTGAGCTGTGTCAAGCTGTATGCGTTCAGTCATGAGATTAGCTCACGATGCCAGTGGAAATGGCACCTTATGGGAACGAGTTTGCTGGGATAATCTCTTCCTCTCCTGACATCCTTCAGACAAATGGACATCAATCCAGATGTGAAAATTGACAAAAGAATTTAGGATGACTGGGAGCTCCACATGGGCCAACTCATCTTTAGTACTGTCATTTAGTCCTTGACGGAAGTGGTGAACCTGAGCTTCTTTATTACATTCAGTATTGGTGATAAGACATTGCAAGTGGGCAGCATAGACTGAAACAGGCCAGAAACCCTGTTTTAGGGACTGAAAAGAGGCTTTGACTGTGCGAGTGTGGTTCAGGTAACTGAAAATAGTTGAGAAGACACTGATGAAATCATCAAAGATATTCAAGACAGAACTGGACTGCTTGAGCAGCCGCAATGCCCAATGCAGAGCTTCTCTAGTCAGTACGCTAATTATAAGCCCTATCCTGGCCTGGGCCATACAGCGCATAAACAGCTGGAGCAGAAAAAGTAGACAGCGTTAATTCAGGAAACCACAAAATTGCCATTTGCACCGTCAAAATTATCCAGCAATGAGGCTATAGGGCACCAGTTGCGGGGTACTGCTTAGAGGTTTGTGCCTAGAAAGCAGTATTCTATACTTGTAGTTGTGCCACTTGATTCTGGAAGCTTTATATCAGGTTCAGCATATCAGCCACAGGTAAGTTAGTGTTTTCCATCCCCTGAAGAGAATGAAGCGGTGTGGTAGGTTAGCCGATGACCTGCTCAAACAGTCATGGAGTAAGGTAACACTCACAACGGACTCAGGTTCAGCTGAAGTAGGATCAGGTTGTATTCTAAGAACACAACACAGCACCTTGCAGGTAAGGAACCAAGCAGCTGTTATGTTGAGCAGACACTAACTGGTGCTCTCTGATTTCTCTTATAGCTGGTGTCAGCGGCCTCTGATGGGCAATGACCAATAGGGGGTAAGCTATCCTAATTAAATTAGAAGACCTACACAGACTGCTTGAGTTCCTTAAAATGAGTTCTACATATAAGCAGCTACACCAGTCTAGGCATTGGCAATTAACAATGTAAGGATACAGTACATTGTAGTGAGTCCATATTAGCTCATGAATTTAGCTCTTGTCTAGTGGTGATGATTATTGTTTGTATAGCTTCATTCTGTCCACTTAACCCAATATTTTGCTATACATCTCTTTCCTGAGCATCAGATACTATAGGTCATGAGTAGGTTGTCAGTCCACTTTTCCTAGTTTTAGATCACTTGTGTATCTGATGTCCAAGAGCCCTGCAAGCTCAGTCTTCAGACTCTGCATTCATACCCCAGCTACTAAGGATTACCCCCTGTATATTAAAAATATTCAATGGCAATTTTTGCATACTCAGGGCTGTTGACCCCATTGCACCAGTCAAATGCCTTCACCTTCTGCTGCATTTCACTACTGGATGACCTGATACTTGTGTATAATTTGTATATGTCTGTTAAATTTGCCAGCCTTTGGCATGTATAGCATAATATGATATCACATATGCATTATTGGTAGAACAGCCCAATAAGCCAATATTTACTGTATTACCACAAGAGCCTCACCAGTATTGTCTTTCCTAATCATGTTCTCATCTCTTATTAAAACACATAAGTTAAAAATAAATACAAGAAAATGGGTAAAAAAGAAGTAAAAAACGTATGAAAGGAATGAGCATTAAAAACTTAGCAAAACTATATCCCTTTCTCATAAGAAATACATATTTAGGTGCAGCTTAAAAGGATTCTCTGTATTTTCAAACAGCACATTTATCATGTCATCAACGAGATGCTACAGTCAGTGTGTATTTTTCCTGATCTGCAGAATAAATAGGAATGGGAGTCCATGTAACCAAAAGCCAAGTAAGCTATTGTTGCCTTTGGCCCACAGTACTAAATGCATGCTATCTTTTGAAATGTTTACATCATGAAAATTGAAAACATGCTCTATACGTAATGTCATACTTTATTTACAATTATGGTAGAGGTTGGCCCCTTTTTCATAGCTTGGCTTATTTGATATTACATAAATGTCATTAGTAGTGGGTCCTTCCGCTTTGTAGGGCAGGATGGGAATGAGAGAGTTTGATTAACAGCTAATGCCCATGAAACTGGTGTAGGTGTGCAATAGCCAGACATTACAGCTGAATAAATGCTGAAGAGAAGTTGGAGTGTTTAACCACTTTCAAAAAGATGCATAGTGCATGTATATTGCTGCACTGCAAACCATTACTGATATCTATGATGCCACTATAAGAAGAAAATATATGTGTTGGGGAATTT
Source organism: Caretta caretta (assembly GCF_965140235.1). Taxonomy (NCBI): domain Eukaryota; kingdom Metazoa; phylum Chordata; order Testudines; family Cheloniidae; genus Caretta; species Caretta caretta. The sequence continues at coordinate 101,729,190 of NC_134207.1, forward strand.
TCAAAATGTCTCTTTTGGGTGCTTTTGAGAAGATTCCTCCCTTCTCACTCCTCTCTCCCTCCCCCCCCCCCCCCCCGGCACGTTTGAGGCATTCAAAAGGGAATTTTCAAAGAAGAATTGATGTGATGCTTGTTCTTTGAAAGTCCACTCTTAGTACTGGATGCCCACACTGGTGGCCAGACACTGGGTTTCCAAATGCTAGTTACTGAATGTTCTCCAGACCTTCCTGTTCTTCAAGTTTCTAAATGTCACAACCTCACCCTCACCAACTCTAGTCCAAGATCACTCAAGGCCTTTCAGTAGTCCTGTAATGAGGCAACTGTGGCCTTCTGGGACAATTCAACAACCTCTCCACTATCTGAATTGATAGAAAAATCTCAGAAATTGGTCACTGATATTAAAATATCTGTTCACATTCTGTACTGAAATGTTGCAGAAATGAGATGTGAATAAGATAAAGGGCAGCTTCTCCACACTGAAATTTTCAACAGCTTTGATAGGTGCATATACCCATTTGAACCCCTGCCTACAAGCTACAGTGGGAGGTGGGCAGCCAGGATTTTTTTCCAAACCCAAAGAACTTAGGACATCTCTTCTGAGCCGTTCTCTTCCTAGCCTGCTGCCTGACTCGCAGCTGCAGCATGGTTTGATGATGTATTGCAGTCTCTCCCTGGTGCTGTCCTCTAGTCCCCTAATCTCAGCTGTTTCCAGAAACCCCTACATATGTGGACCACCTCTTTCCACTCCTCTTCCTTGCCTCTCTAAGCCCCTCTGACAATCCTGAATCTCCTCCTCCTTTGCTATGTTGATCCTAAAACACTCAGGAAATTCTGTCTGTCTCCATCCCAGTCTTGGTCTCAATGTCACTTAAATGCTTGTGAGACCTTATTCTGTGTGCTGTTTTCAGAGCAGCCAAGAGTGGACTGTGGCTGCTTGAATACCTTACCCAGCAACCTTAATCATGCCTCTAACTTGACAAACTTCTGAGCCCTTGGGGCATCCTTGGAGCTAGGCCCTTGTAACAATGTTGTTTGGGCTCCCATCCCACTGATCACCCTGCTCCCTGAAAATGCTCAGTTCACTGAGCTCCCATACAACATGGGTGTGACCAAACCCCAGCTTTGAAAATTCTCTGGATGCTCAACTTCCACTGAAGCTCCTAGATAGGCATGCAAATGTCTATTCACAGTTGCTCAAGTCTACTTTGAATATGTAGTCCAAACTGTCCAAATTATCACAGTGTGTGCATTACTAAATCTTGGGTACCATATGAAATACAGGATCTGAGGACGAGAGACTTCAGCTACTCAAGAATGATCAGTTTCCATAATAAAAACTAATATCACAGGGTGAATTAAAAATGACTACTGGATCACAAAATGTTACTGAAAGGGCAGCCAGTTATTGGGCGGCGAGTGGATAAGGATACACTTTCATAGTTTAGTACTTTCCTTCTCTAATGTGCTAAAAACACATCTTTAAAAATATTTATTTATTTAATAGCTATGATCAAGCAGGATGCATTTTGATTGCAGTTTATCCATACTGTACTGGCAAAAGTCTGGCGTTCTCCAGTACTGAGCTGGAACCTATGCTAAGGGTCATCCTTAGGGTTTTTCCCATGCTGAGTAAACAACCCCAAATGAAAAAGGTGACAAACTGGTCAAAATAATTTGGTAATTATTTAACGGCAGATTTTCAGTGCTGTCTGCCAGAGTTTGTGTGGCCACTTTTGCAGGCCGAACAAACTGAACCAACAGAAATTGAAGTGCAATTAACTTGTGAGTGCACAGTCGCCTTCAGAAATGCAATCAGTTGCACGTCCACAATGGAGCTGCAAAATGTGAGAACAGCTCAGGAAGAAAGAAGTGTAAGATAAAAATAAAGGGAAAAAGGCTTTTATCATATTTTCCTCACTGATGTTTTCTCTGCCCATTCTACCAAATAGTCCAAGTTCAGCCTTAGTCAAGCTTCACTGAGTGGATGAAAGGATATTTCATTTTGGTGACTGGGTCTCAGCTGTGCTCTTTCGGGAGTAAGTGCACAGCCAAGGCAACCAAAAGAGCCAACTGACAATCAGACTCTGGCAGTGTCCATAGCAATATTTTAATTTGCAATAAGTACTTAGTAGTAATGGTTACCTTGGTGTGAACACCCTTAAAATTTGAGGGGGGAGGGGGAATTTAAAGCCTGGATTCATACTGGACTTTTGTGGCCCATCATTTGATATCACATAATCTGTTGTAAAGACGCAGAAAATAAATTTGGCACTCATCCTGAAATTATGTAACACATAGTATATTCTAACCCAAATATTCGCAACCAGGAGATATAGTTAGGAATGAAAGACTTGGAGGAGTTTAAGTATTCAGCAGACAATATCCATCATGAAATCTTGGGAAAATCACATGAGATTTCAGAACAGGGGTCCATTTCATGCTGGTCATTGCCACTGTGACATGTATCATACTCCATCATCTAATATTTGAAAACTGTTCACATATGTTGCCAGGTTGCAACATGTTGTGGGATACAATTGTAGTCAGAGATAAACCATAGTCAGAATGTTTGGATTTTGACCTAGATCTGGATCTGAATTTCTCCAAAGTTTGGGGAACGCAGGTGGATTGGATCCAGAGTTCCAGGTCAAGCCTATCTCCAGTTCTATTTTAAAAAGAGTGCAGAAAAAGTAGGACTTCAAAACACCACCAGTTAGTGGCCACCTTTAAACAAAACATAAACATCTAAAATTCAGCTGAGTTTTGTTCTAGTCTTGTCAGGTAGGGCTGTTTTGATGTGTAATGAGTCTCTTATCTGACATTTACTATTGTCCCTGGTGGTTGTACAGTCATGACTCCTGAGAAAACAAAGTTTACATGTTGATAAGCGGAGAAGAAAATAATAGGTTTGTGAAGAGAAACTGCAGCTACTGTTCTTGCCTTGCTGTCTCACACTGTCTGTCTTCCTCTCTCTAGCAGGAATAATTCAAATGCCTGCAATTTTGGGAAAAGTTTCTAACTTCTCTATTTGGGAATATAGTTCAGTCTTTCCTGGGAGTTGAAAGCAGTTTTCTGTGCAATGCTTTGGGCTCTCATGACTAATTTTCTGATTCCTTTTCTTTGGGTGGAATCAAAGGGAGGTAGGTAAGTTACATAAAGTGTGTTGGAATTAGAACACATACAAAGTCTTGAACACGTATAAATAATTGTACTATCATTTATTTGGTTTTCCCACACTGCAATGCATACGTAAGTCATTTATTTTGTGCTTGAAGCCCCAAGGAACTGATGTTAAAAGGCCTTTTCAATCTCAATTCTAAAAAGTGCACCCCAGAAACAGCAATGTGCCCTGTGAGATTTACTGCTGAAATGAGCTTTGCAAATAGGGTAATGGAAGTCACTAAAGAGTATGACTCCCACCCTCATGTTAAAGTAATTGTGCCCAAAGGTGCCTTTAGGAGGGAAAAAGACTCCTATCATTTATAGAGAATGTGGGATTTTTAGTACATGCAATACAATCCTCATTATATACATATATTTAAAAAAAAGTACTAGTAATTGGCCACGTTGCAATGAGCAGTTTGTTTAAAAATGCCATGACTTTTTAACACTACAAAATGGTGAGTCTTAAAGTTTGAATATAAATAGTGAATATACTGCATAGTCTTTTTAGACACTAACATTTATTTTTTTCATTTTTTAAATGTTCCTCTGCATTCCCCCGAAATGTAAGCCAATGAAAATATTTACAAAATAAACCAATAATACTCCCTTGCCCAAATCCAGTTGTCTCATCTGAATGATCAGTGGTCCCCTCTCCCCCTTCTTTAACTCCCCCTTTCTCAAAGTCTGTTTTCAGACTTTGGAGCATGTGCCGAAAGTCCAAAGACTTGGGCTTTGACAGGGCATTGGGAGAAGAATGGTGCAGAGTCTATTCTGCACTCTACCTCTGCTACCAACCATATGGGCCTGTTAATTTAAGCACCTCAGCTGACCTTAATTATCATAGTATCACACAGGGAGAAAGGCGTATCATACTGCACTGCACCACACCATAATGTATGACACCATACCATACTATACCATACCACACTGGGATTTAGAAGTGAAAACCAATACCACATAGGAAGACTGAACTTTAAAAAAGAGATCATGTTGTTTTTTAGTAAACTGCTCAATGCAGTAAAAAGTGTTTCTACTCATGTAATGCTAATGTATGTAAAGAACCACACCCAGTTTCCATTGTCTTAAGTCAGAGGTCCTGTTTTGGGTTTTCTTTATTCAGACATGATCAGGATTGAATATTATTTTGGAATATAAAAAGCAGCTATTTATCAGTTGGCACACCCAGTGCATCCTCTGTGATGGTACAGGACATCAGCTGAATGTCCCTAACACACTTTGGGCACCTAAATTATCCAGCTGCGAACCAAACAATCAAAAAATTCTACAAACACTGACACACTGTAATTGTGATGCATCTGAAAATGTGCAGGACATGCCTTTTCTTATTACTGCACTTACTTTCTTGTCCCTACCCCATTTTCATCCTGTGACAGCATCTTTCTTAAAAACCTAGATCCACTACAAAGCTAAAGAAAGCTGAGCACAAACTGAGGTGGTAAGATCAATGAAATATTCTCCATGGATGAAAATCATTTATTGGCAGAAGGTCCACTTCTCTGTGGATCTCCCACAGTACTGTTGCATGGGGCTATTATGCTTTGCAAAAATTGATTGACAATATATTACCAGTCTCGGTGATTTTGTTTTTAAGATTAGAATAACTACAAAGGAAGAAAGGAACAAAAGTAAAGTCTCCTGTGAGACTATGCTGTGTATGCCTCTTCTGCATCAGTTCTGCTCCACAAAATGGCAGCTGCCCTGCAAACAGCAGCTTCCTAGAAATAACAAGCTCTGACACATAGAAAATGAAATAACTATTATACACCTACAAGCACCACGGTGAGGAAGACTGGTCATGGGCAGGTGAGCCTCTCACCTCCTTATGCACAGGAGAGATGGTCTCTATGCTGGCTTCAAATATGTTGGCATGCGGGTGAGATAATGGATGAGGCAGCTCTAGTTGGTAGGACCCCGCATGGAGGAAGAGGAAGCATTTTAGCAGCAGAAGCGTTATGGAGGGGCTGCACTGAAGAATTGCAGCCTGCCCCTTGGTAAGGGAAATTAATTTTCTCTACTCCAGCCCCTTCACATGACAACTAGACTGCATGACGTCTAATTATTTGATTAATTAGTATTTCAGGAATCTTCCTATCCCCACTTTTTTTTTAATAAAGTGAAATAATTAATGGTTATATTGACCCCCAACCTGGTGGAAATGAGGGATCCACATAAGAAAAAATAAAATGTTTCCAAATCTTTGCCATATAAAAATAATGAAGCTGTTCTGTTAGACCAAGGAGCCATTCAAAATGGAAAAAGGCCCAAAGTGCACAGCACTGTTCAAATTAATGTGAAATCAACTGGATTAACTGGAACCTTTTCAAACTCTCTTAGTGTGAATACAAATGATTTCTCATTCATACTGCTGTGTCTGCTGTGCTAGGCCGAATGCAGAGCTCTCAGACTGTGGCAACTTGAATTACGTAGGTTTGACTAAAAATTATGATTCAGATTTTAAATGTCTCACTAAAACACACATCATGCAAAATACTTCATCAGTAAGAGAGAAAGAGTCAAATTCTGACTTCTTTTAAGCAACTTCACTGAAATCAGGGAAACTGCAGTGGTGTAAGGAGAGAACAGAATTTGGCCCAGATGCTTTGAAAACTGCCTTACATTTAGTCTAAAATGAGGGAGTCCCTCTTCAGATGAATGAGACTTGGCAAATACGCTAGTGTGAGTACAAACTTGTGTAACATGTTAGCAGCTGGGATATTTTTTCTCTTTGTAAAAATCTTACAGAGCCTCCTTAAGTGTGAATGGAGATAGCCAACAGACAGTGCACAATGTGTGTAACTCTGGGCACCAAGAACATTGTGAGCTTGCCAACAACTCATCTCTTTAGTGTGCTTTGCAGCTGAAGAACAAACGTTTGGCTAAAATGATGTAGACTGAGTATAAAACCACGTCCTGGAGGTGAAAGGCCCAGTACAGGGATTACACCGGAAAAGCATACACCAGAATGATGTGCTAGAATTCCCTGGTCAGGCAGATTCGCCTGAACATTTTGATATCCATCTTGACAGGAAAAGGTATTTTCTCCACAGTGAGATCTTTCTTTGCAGCTAGCTCAATCCTCACACTGTAAGCAGGGAGCAGTACATCTTTTATACATAACAGCCACAGAACCTGATATTCTTGCGTCAAGAAGGAAATTAAGATAGCTGCCTATTCCTTAGGAGCACAAATTAAATGCTGAAGTTCAATACATTTATGCAATGTCTTATACACCTCCAACATACAAAAGCTGTCAAGACACAATTTTGGCGGTTTTTGAATTGTTCTTATACGCTGTCAGGGTTTTACGTGCTGTTCTTTACACTTAAAGAAAGCAACCCAGACTGATTTCTGAAATGCACCGTCCTATCACATCTATCAATGCAGTGCAGTGCGTGTTAAATGAATGTCACTACAGAGCCTCTCTCTCTCACTCACTCTCTCTCTCTCTCACACACACACAAGTTTTAAATTTCCCCTGCTAGTGTAAAACTTAATGAAAGCCCTGGAGTATACAATAGCATTTTGAAAACAGGAATTTGTGACTGCTGTGAATCATCACTCACAGCAGGGACCCAGAAATGTGAATTGTGGGAGGAACAAGCTCAGGCCCCCTCTCTTTTTTACTGGGAATTTATTGCAGGCGTGTCATTATTTACAATGCACCATTCACATCCTCTAAAGAGCCAATAAACTGGCTGCTGAATATGCATTTTGCTCTGTGGTGAACACAGATGTTTCCAGCTAATATCCATTTCATTTAATTTCTTTTCTTTAAAAAAAAAATCTATCTTGCTATTTCTGTAGCAGCTGGGTAACTATTTGCCAGTCTTCGGTTTGGGAATCACTCCTCATATTTATTATTGTTGGTGCCATTCATGTTGCTATACTTAAAAGTCTGTCAGCATTTCCATTATTAGACCATATTTTCATGGGTTCAAAATTCAGCTGGTAAAATTCTCTTTTGATTTAAAGAAGGGGGCCACACAAGGTCTCAGTGCAGAATCAAATTCCATTCACAATATGTGAAAAAAAAAATAATGTAAGATGTATTTATGTTATGAGACCATGTAAGGAGTTGCTGCAATTATGTGCTCCTTTTTTTTTTTTTTGCATTCTTAAGTGGAAAATATATGATAGTTTCACAACTGCCATGTTTCTGTTCACTAATTTGCAGATCCTACATATGTTTGGGGAGAGGCAAACCACAGTGAACTAAAAAGGGTTTGCAAGTTCAAGTCAGATATTCATCCCCAAGGTCAGATACTTATCTTCACTATCCATACCTTCTGGGCTGCCATACTTGTGGAAAAAAAGGATCTCATGAGATTTCTGCTTCTTGCCTCAAGTCAGGCTGGGATCTGAAAGTGCAAGAGTGCCTAATAAATAAATATGAATAGTAATGATAGCTAAATCAAACTATTTCAAACCTTCAAAAGGATTTGATTTGGTTGCAGTTTGAATCTGGGTGAAGGCTGAAGAGATGGTAATGATTAGTTCTTATTTTATCTGAACCAGAGTGTTCAAACTAAATGACTAATTAGGGGTAGTCAATAGGCAGACTGCAGGTCAAATCTGGACCGCCTGATGCTTTTGAACAGACTGTGAAATCTTTTTATTTTATTATTAATAATAATAATTATTATTATTATTTATTATTTTCTCTGGAGTCTGGACCTTGACCAAGAAATTTGGACCTTGACAAAAAATAATTGATTATTCCTGCTATGCATCGTCCCCTTGTACCTGGCAAAGTGTGTAATATTATTGGAGTAGATGGCTCTATTCAGAGAGTGTATTACATTCTGTTTATCTTCATTTAGCTCTTGAAGAAGTGCTTTTTGCTAGCTGTGATGCAGTTCTTTTTATCTGGTGAGAATATCGTCAGTCACATCTGTCCTGCTTAAATCTTTCTGACTACGGATACATTTTTAGGTGCGCTGATGCTGGGTAACATTCTCAAAAGCACCTACATGACTTAAGTGCCTATGTCTCATTGAAAGTCACGTAGGCACTTTTGGAGTTTTTACCTGCTATCTGTAGATTACATCCAAGCAAGAAAAGAAAACATTACCTGGTGCCAAAAACATTACACAGATGGATGTGACACAAAGCTATGCAAAAAGACATGGCTGAGGAGAAGGCAACTGTCTAGAATGTTCCACCCCACTGCATATTCAGTGCCGTTCCTTTGATAAAAGCATTGGCTGGTGTAGGTGGGAGAGCTGAGGACTTTAAACAGCATGGTCATATTTCCTGCTTGTACTGTAGTCATTTTAGGATTAGACAGAGCTTCTCGGAGCAGCAGTTTGGTGAGCTCACCGTACAGAAGAAGGCAAGGACACATGGGTTTTAACCAAGCTGCAACTTTATTAGTCAAATTACATCCAAGGTTCCCACTGGGTGACAGCTCAGTGCAGTCAATCCACCCCACTGGTCCTTTGCTAATTCTTGGGGCTCCCACCGCATGGGGAGCCAATCATCACACTCACACTGGTACAGCATACATCCACTCGCTTGCTAGCGCTCCTCCCCCTTTTGGGGTGGGGGCAAGAGGGGGCCTTGACCCCCAGCCTGCACCACTGTCAAGTGCATTGGTGCGACAGTTTCTCGGGGGTAGTGTCCTGGCCCGTGGTTCACATTTGCTCCCCAAGTGGTTAGTTGCCTTCATCTCATAAGGAGATGTCCTGAGGATGCCCACCTTTTTGGGTCTGGAGCCTAAATCAGTGAGTTCTTGCACTGGGCTCCTGCCAATAGTTGTGAAAATGAAATGACTCTTACAAAGGTCCAAACTGTGACCTTCGGGGAGGGGGAGAGTTCCAGCCCCCTGGTTGCCCAAAACTCAACCTAGGTAGACCCTCAGCCCTCCTGAAATGCCTCAAATGCCATTGTGTAAGCTAAAAAGGTGTGTGATGCAAGTACTCCCTTCCCTATGGATACAGCTTCTAGCAATTAACATTCCTTTCAGATGCCAGCATCTGTTCTGGCTCTTCCTTGGCTAATGCTCTGAAACTGTTGACCTGCAACTGAGAGAGCAGCAGCTATGCTGTTAAGCCCAAGCACATCTTTGGCATGAAATGAATATTGCATACACATTTCTGTTGGGTGTGTTAATTGTTAAACATCTCTTCTGTCTAGAGCCTTTTAGTCACAGTAAGGATTCTATGCAGGTGGAGTCAGTTGTTCCCCTCCCTGTGAAAGGCTGCTGTGCCCCATGCTAGGAAGGCAAATCTCTCTCTTCCACAGGGAAGTGGATGAGACCTGAGATTCAATAAGCTTTGGTGTCCTGCTGTTAAATCATTCCAGCAATGGTGGAGTTAAGTGCATTCCAGTTCCTGACCGGGAGGACAGAGGAGACAGACAAGCCTCTATTCTGAACACAATGTGCACATTTCACAAGCAGGGACCATTTGGTGCAAGCGGTGCTCCATTCCAGGGGCTCAGCACCTGATCTGCACTCCCCATGCCCACTTGAGGGCACACAAGGAGCGATATGGAGGAAATTCCAATGTTGAGCCATTTCCCCCATTCAGGAATCTGATAATGGGTGTTCAGTTCATCCAGTGAGGGACTGGTGCACTTACGCTGTAGCCAGGCTGTGGGTCCATGAACACCCATCTGGCTGGACGAATTCTGCACTGGCACTGACTGATGTGCTTGAGCAGAACTGGTATTCAAGGACAGAGATGGACACACTGAAAACCATTTACAGCATAATCTAATAACTCAGACATTGGCTGGAGAGGGGCCCACCTATACAAATGCCTTGCCTTGAGGCCCCAGTTAGGCTATGGGGCTCAAGGGAGCTGCCTTCAGATTCTCCCCTTTAACAGACCAGACTGCAGGCCTGCAAAATGGAAGGCTGCATTATGCTTCGGGGACATGGTTCAGTCTCATGAGCTCTGACGGACATCAGGGGGATACCATCTTCATCCATATCCCCTGCATGGCAGAGATTCTAGCACAGAGTGAGGGTTCATTGGAGGGCAATGTCTCTGCTGAGACATTACACCAGCCCAAGTAATCTAGCAACCAGATCAGTTCTGCATAGCCTCACATACAAGCTCCTCCCTGCAGCTCATACCAGTGTTTGCTCAGTGCATGGTTATCACAGGGCTTTTCAAGCACCTTTCACTAGAGGATCTCTTCATTCCCCCATTGCCTTGGCTTCCCTTAGCCAGGATAGGAGTAGTCATTCACCTTCCAATCACAAATGATTGTCCTCCCCAGAGTGTATTGTACATGAGAATTTGAAAGGCTGCATTCTCCTGGACAAAGATTCCTGCACTCCACCAGGAAGAACAGAGATAGAGAGGAAACAAGCCCACCTTTTTGGAGGGGTGGGGGAAGAGGGAAGCAGCTTTTATAACCTCTGCCTAGTAAGTGCTGTAGGGACCGTGGGATTTATGGGAACTAACAGCCAAGAACCAGAACTCAGTAGAAAGTTACACTTAGGGTAACTGCAATTACCTGGCCTGTGCCAGGTGACTCTGGCTTGCAGGGCTTGGGCTAAGGGACTGTTTCTTTGCAGTGTACACCTCCAGGCTCTGAATGGAGCCCAGGTACTAGGAACCTACAAGGTAGGAGGGGCCCAGAGCTCAGGATGCAGCCCAAGTCCAGAAGCCTACACTTCTGTGAAGCAGCCCTGCAGCCCAACCCCTAGACGCCCAAGTCAGCTGGCACGGGCCAGCTGGGGGATTTTATATGCAGTGTAGACATACCCTTGGGAATGAAAATTCCCTCTCTTTGGGGTGAGACAAACAGCATAAAGTCTCCGCAGGTTAAAGTCCCAACTATGTTAAGGAAGTTTGCCCTAATATAACTACCTAAGTGTGTAAGCCCCTAACTAAAGTGAATCAGTCTAAAGCAGGGCTTTAACAATTAAACTGCTCAAGCTTATATTTGGAGTGAAAATGACCACTCTTCAGTAGGTATCTGATTATATCAGTCCTGGCGACACATGCCAGAAGGACAAAGTTACCAGCAGCATCAACACCAGACATATTATTGTCTGCGAGGGGAGGTTTCCACTGTCACTTCCGTAAGTGCCATGTTGTGCAGAGGTTCAGGCTGCAGGCTTGGCTAATGCCCCACAGGAGATGAGAGTGAGACCACAAGCATGGGGAATACTCAAACAGAAGGGAGCTCTGTGCCAGGAGCAAGAACCATACCAGCTAGTGTCAGACCTGGTCCAAGATCAGGAGAATCAACCCAGCCACCACACTGCTCTGGAGCAGTGATACATCCAGGGTAAGAACCAACTAAACGAGCACAGCAAGGCAAAGTCACCAGGTAAAATCCACCACCATTTGTGGGGAGACAGACTGGGCTATCTGGGGGACCATTTGGCTGGAGTGAAGCCAGCCAAGCTCACATCTAGCAGCTGCTGCCATTGACAATTCAAGTCCCGCAGGGCAGCAAACAGCCCCTCAGGCACATGGCCCACAGCCTGAGGCAGCCAAGATTCCCCACCAGGGCTCTGCCAGGTCCCTGGGGCTCACTCCCGTCCTCCCTTAATCCCCCAACCCTAATATGTTGAGCTCTGCAGGGACCACAGGGGAGGGGAAGCAGTCCTTACCTTACCCCAGAGCTTGTCCTGGACCAGCTCTGCATGGGGCACCACGACAGTGAACTGCTCTGAGGTAAAGCCATCCAGGCATGGTCCAACTGGCTCTCCCAGCTGCTAGCCCACTTGCAGCAGCAGCAGAAGGTGGAGCTTAGAGAGGCTGGCCTGCTGTGGCCCCATCTGGTCAGACAGAGGAAGGGAGGGGTGACTGCTGGATAGCAGCAAACAGGAAATGACCCTGAGCACAGGGCTCTTATCATGGCTTCAAATCTCCTGCCAAATCCCATGAGATCTTATGGCTCCAAATCATGGGGCGAATCCCACGACACCTCAAGCCTATCCCAGAAACATTGTGAGGGGCTGGAAATCTTGTGCGACCCAGCCTGTCCTGTCCTTTTGCTACCGCCGATTGCAGGAGCCACCAAAACATACCTCTTGCTAGGCTCAGGACCCTCAACTACTCTGCCTGCTATGAGACTCTACCCTGCAACCAGAAGTGCGACTGCAGCATGTGTAAACATCTGCAAGATAGCTTTGATCTAGCCGCTGCAGCATGAGCAGCAGCTTGGCCAAGAAGTTCACGTACATATGCCATGCGGAATCCCATGTGTACGTCCAGGCGGAATCCAGGTGTACAACCCGTGCTTCTGCAGCTTCACTGCTATTGTTATTTGATCTAGTTAGATCAAAGCTAGCTCAGGTATGTCGGCACTTGCTGCAATCATACCTTTTGGGCAATGTAGATATACGTCTTTTTCTTGCCTGCTGTCTCAGATTCATTTGCTTTCTTTAGGGGTTTTTTTTTTAGTTTTGTCATGGTTTTCCCTTTCTTAGGCCTTGTCTGTACATGGGACTAGCCCTGATTTAGCCATCCGCAGCTGTACCATCACATGCTCACAGTGCAGAAAAGGAAAAGGGTGATTTGCACCGATGTAGTTTACACTGCTTTCAGACAAGAAGCATCTTTCCCCTTCTCATTCATACTGACCTTTCACATTCATTTTCTGTTGGCCGTCCCTTTTACTCAAGTGATCCATGTTATACTGTCCCGCTTTTCCTTTACTCTTCGTCTACTCTGTGCCGCTGCCCCACCCCCTCCTCCCGTTCCACCACGCTCATCTCCCTGTCCCCTGTTTGTCTCCTTTCCTCTTGCTGGTATTCAAAAATATTTTTCTCTCTCTTGCTCTCTACTCTCTAAAATATCTCCCAGTTCCCATATTTCTCTCCCAGCCTGGTGTCATCTTCCTTGCCTGATTCTTCCTTCATTCTCCTTCAGTCTCCAAGCCCTTCTCTGCCTTTTCTGCCTCGTGTCCTCTCCGTACAGAGCCAATGTCCCTCCCCCCATATCAATAAATCAAATGTCCTGCTACAACAGACACAATTAGCACTGGACAGCAAGACACAGTATGTTACCATACTTGTTCCTTTCTTGCAAGGCTTCAGTGCTTTACCTCTATTTTTCCTGCATTGCTAATCTATGCAGGAATTATAAACATAAAGTTAGAAAAAATATTCAGTTTAGACAACCGCTTAAGGGCCTTATCCAAAGGCCCCTGAAACCAATGGAAATATTTCCATTAACTTCACTGGGCTTTGGATCAGACCCTAAATATATATTCATCCCATAGACAACTGATCTCTCAGGTAAATCATACACATTTCACAGTCTTCCTTGGGGGGTTTTCAAATCAAAACAAAGAAAGGAGATAGAAAAAAGACGTTTAAATAAGCTTAAGGTTCTGAAGCAATCTGGAGAACACCATGTCATTCAAAGGCTGGTATATATGCTTCACTCACAGCGTGGGGCATTTCCTTTTCTTTACTTCATTCAGAGTGGTGTGAATGATAGATTTGGTGCAAACTTTAACTTTGAAATTCCTGTCTTGTTTGTTTATTTGCCAACTAATCTTTAGTTACCCCTAAATATTTATAGGAGGTGTACATGGGTTTAGGGTTTATATGGGATGTATATGTGGTGCAAGATCACACTGTGCATTTCATTTCTTGACCTGTCCCTGGATGAAGTGAAAATTAGAACGTATTGGCACCCTTTTCAATGGAAAAGGTTGGTTTTCTCCATAGATCTTCATTACATCACATTGGATTACATTGTTCTATACAATTAGAGAGTGCCAACAACACTTCATACGCATGAGCGCTGGTTCATTTCATTCCCTGAGGCCAGTAATGTTTAATAAGTCCAAAGCGCACAGTTTAACCAGTACCCTCCAGCTTGTAAATTGTAGTATCACCAATAATTTATAAAGAGTGGTAGGAGAAAGAGCAAGTATGTATTTGAGGGCCTATGTCTGCCCCAGTGGGTCTATGTTCCATGTAGACAGAGGTCATCTAGCTCAATATACCGGGGCTGCAATTATCTCAGTGTCTCTTTCAAGCAGAACCAGGCTCAAACCCTAATTAAACCCAGGGTATGACTCCCTGGAGGGCAGAGACAGAAGGGTCTGTGTACTAATCCTGCTCACTAACTACAGCACCGCATAATCACTGCTGTATGAATGCATTCTTCTAGCAGCTGTATGCAAAGGGCAGACTTTGCGATTCTGATGACTTTTCATTTTTATGACACTGTGTTTTAGCTTCAGGTATGTGTGTGAGAATCCCAGTTAAATGGATCTTCTGATTATTTTATGTAGTCACTAATAAAGCTGAGAATGGGGGTGTGGGGGAGGTAAAAGATTTGAAGGAACGTGTGCAGTTTGGGGGTGGACAGCTGGGAGGACTTTGCATCTGATTTTCCTAAGCAGGGCAATTTCCTGAGCTGGAGAACAGGTAAGGTGAGCCCGACAATACTCTGTCTCTGTCTGCTACATGTGCTTTATCTCCTCAGTAACCCGGATGATGATTATAGGAAGAGGTGGGGTGGAGGGAGGGATTGACTGGAAGGTTTTCTGCAGCAGAGGCAGAAACAACAGCACAATAATACAGTGTGAAAAATCAGTTTTAATAAAGCCCCAGCCCTGACCTTGGAAACATAAGTATTTATATTATTGACTTCCGAATGAGGTTGTTTTGTTAAAACAAATAAATAAATAAAAGAAAGAAAGACTGAAAGAAAGTCTTCCTGCTCTTGAGACCTGAGGGGAAAAGAAATAACTAAAATTAGAGAAACTGGAGATATAAACGCGGTGAGTAGAATAAAGCAAAATACCTCTGGGGTGTTCATCTGCCATAGTAGTCATTTCATATCTCATCTGTTATATGAATGTGATAGCTCCTTCCCTTTTTGATAGTATCATTATGTAGACTCTACAGATTCAATTCCATTTACAAGTCAATGGTGTGAGATTTTGTGGCAATTCTTTTTACTGGGTTGATTCTGTATGATCTTTTTCAGAACAAAAAAAGAAAAAAAAATAAGGAAAACTGGCTGGTAGCATTTTGGTGCTTTCTAAAAAGACTTCTGGATGCACCAGACATTTTTTGTGACAGGTCGAATGCTGCTGGCCTGTCATGAATATGCCCAGCTGTTTTTAAGCACTGGCAATAATGCTGCCTACGTTTAAAGGGCTATATGCTGAAAGAAGAGCAGTTTCGTTGTGCTGGTATCAGGAAATTAGCTGCTCAGAGCATAAAGGAAAACCTCTTTCAGTGGGACTTGTGAGTGTGTTTACACTATTTGTCTACAGTCCTCCAAACCAGTTCACATTGTAGTTACATGACCCCTCCCTTCTTCCCATAAGCTTCCACCTATAGTTTCTTGTTAGCCAACTCCCTGTCTGTGGGTCACATTGTGGGACTGGGACCAAAACTGTAAGTTCGCTGGGGAAGAGAGCATCTTTGTACTTCATCTTTGTATGGTGCCTAGCACAACTGGACCTTGGTCCTTGATCGGCACTTGTAGTTGCTATCACGACACATATAAGAAATTATAACAATAATATTCACACAAACATACACACGTCTTGTCGAGTGGGGTTTTATCTTTATCCTTTCCTCACTGCAAAACAGACAGGAATTTTCCCCGCTGCCATTATATAGAAAAAATGAATTTTATGGATTACATGCTCTCCTGCTAATGACGTGAGAGTAAAAACACCTGAACCCCGAGCTACACTATAGTTGCCACCACTCCCAGAGCTGTACCAGTGGAGATCTGTGACAATGAACCTTGTTAATGAAGACACACTCTTATTGTGAAGTTTGACTTTGCTTATACTGGAGTTTCACTCTGTTTAAAGTGAAGTGTCATTTTGTTATAAGTGGGTTCCACTGTGCTAACCCCCCTTGCAACACAGCAAATCTCATCTGGCAGATAGATCATCCAACTGCTACGTTCAAAGGCAATTTTCACCTCTCTCTCCTCCTCTGTGCTGACTGAACAAAGTGGAAGAAGAAAATGTTATCACTGTCCCACAGAGGAAAAGTAAGGAAGAATTTGTGGCTCCTGATCTTGCTGAGCCTGTTCCCAGTAAAGAGGGAGTGAAGATATGGCCTCCCAGAATTTTCTGTCACAGTTGCAACTGCTAGAGCAAGGTGAGGCCTACCACCATTCCACAAGTGAGTATTTGTTGGCAGGTCTTCTTGTGTTCTGGTAGATAACTTTTTGTAAAGACAGTTTCTCTGAAACTACAAGCGAACTCCTATGTGTTGTTTAAAGGGTTAGCAAAACTACTGATATCGTAGTTATAATCCCCCATGCTTTTTTCCAGTCGCAGTAGGGTATTTTTATCTCAAAGAGTATTTTAAACCTCTGTTTGTTTGAAGAAGTAGTCACTATTTAAAAAATAAATAAATAAAAGTTGTACCCATGCTTCCTTGTTCTTCTTCATTTTGGAAAGCATGGCAGGACCGAACATGTACCATCTTCCTCTGCCTGACTGCATAACTGCATTATGCCAGTTCAGTTAATCAGAAGTCAGGGGAAAAAATGGAAGCGTGTAGTGAATATCTATAGTTCTATGTGCATGTTGCAGAAAAGAACTGGGAAGACACAGCCATTTGGAGTTGTTCTTTATACTGATGAAAGGTCCCATGAAAGACCTTAATCACACAGCCACTTTCCTCTTCATCAGAAACATGTAGATAATGATTATTGGGGAGAAAAGGATTTGAGTTACCCTAGTCTGAATATTTATGAAGTTATTTTTATGTCTAATATTGTTTTGAATGCTCAGATAGTCACAGAAAGTCTAATTCCAATGGTGTTATAGCATTTTGCAATTCACAACTGGTGCTGAGTTGGTTAGTTACCTGACATCATGTGGCATTGTTTCTGTCCCCCTACTGTATCTCTTATGTAACTAACCCGTCTGCACAGAGAATCATAAAATCATAGAGTCGTAGGACAGGGAGGGACCTCAAGAAGTCATCTAATCCCATCCCCTACATTCATGGCAGGACTAAGAATTATCTAGACCATCCCTGACAGGTGTTCGTCATTGCAGGTTTTTAAGAGCAGGTTGGACAGAGATTCCACAACCTCCTAGGGCAATTTATCCCAGTGCTTAAGCACCCTAACAGTTAGGAAGTTATTCCAAATGTCTAATCTAAATCTCTCTTGCTGCAATTTAAACCCATTGCCTCTTGTCCTATCGTCAGAGGTTAAGGAGAACAATTTTTCTCCCTCCCAAGCTTTTAAGTACTTGAAGACTGTTATCATGTCTCTCCCCCCCCCCCCGTCTTCTCTTCTCCAGACCAAACAAACCCATCTTTTTTCAATCATTCCTCATAGGTCATGTTCTAGTCCTTTAATCACTTTTGTTGCTCTCCTCTGGACTTTCTTCAGTTTGTACATATCTTTCCCAAAGTGTGGTGCCCAGAGCTGGACATAGTACTCCAGTTGAGGCCATATCCAGTGCTGAGAAGAGTGCTGAGTAGAGTGAAAGAATTACTCTTCGTGTCTTGCTTACAACACGCCTGCTAATACATCCCAGAATGATGTTTGCTTTTTTGTAATAGTGTTACACTGTTGACTCATATTTAGCTTATGACCCACGATGACCTCCATATCCCTTTCTCCAGTACTCTTTCCTATACAATCATTCTCCTTTTTGTATGTGTGTAACTGATTGTTCCTTCCTAAGTGGAGTACTTTGTATTTGTCCTTACTGAATTTCATCCTATTTACTTCAGACCATTTCTCTAGTTTGTCCAGATCATTTTGAATTTTAATCCTATCCTCCAAGGCACTTGTAACCCCTCCAAGTGTGGTATAGTCTGCACACTTTATAAGTGTACTCTTTATACCATTATCTAAATCACTGATGAAGATATTGAACTGAACTGTACCCAGAACTGATCCATGCAGGACCCCACTTGATATGCCCTTCCAGCTTGACTGTGAACCACTGATAACAACTCTCTGGGAATGGTTTTCCAACCAGTTATGAACCCACCTTATAGTAGCTCCATCTAGGTTGTATTTTGCTAGTTTGTTTACGAGAAGGTCATGCAAGACCGTATCAAAAGCCTTACTAAAGTCAAGATATATCACATCTACTGCTTCCCCGCATCCACAAGGCTTGTTACCCTGTCAAAGAAAGCTATCGGGTTGCTCTGACACAATTTATTCTTGACAAATCCATGCTGACTGTTACTTATCACCTTATTATCTTCTAAGTGTTTGCAAATTGATTGCTTAATTATTTGCTCCCTTATCTTTCTGGGTACTGGTCTGTAATTCCCCTGGTTGTCTTTATTTCCCTTTTTATACAGATTGTGTATTTGCCTCGTCCAGTCCTCTGGAATCTCTCGCATCTTCCATGACTTTTCAAAGATAATCACTAATGACTCAGATATCTCCTCAGTCAGCTCCTTGATGTATTTCGTCAGGCCCTGGTGACTTGAAGACATCTAACTTGTCTAAATAATTTTTAACTTGTTCTTTCCCTATTTTAGCTTCTAATCTTATCTTATTTCTGCTGTCATTCACTGGCATGTTAGAGGTCCAATCACTGCTAACCTTTTCAGTGAAAACTGAAACAAAAAAGTCACTTAGCACTTCTGCCATTTCCACATTTTCTGTTATTGCACCCCCCCAAATCCTTGAGTAATGGGCCTGCCCTGACCTTGATCTTCCTCTTACTTCTAATGTATTTGTAGAATGTTTTCTTTTTACCCTTTATGAATCTAGCTCAAGGGTTCTCAAACTGGGGATTGGGACCCCTCAGGGGTCATGAGGTTATTACATGGGGGGTTGCGAGCTGTTAGCCTCCATCCCAAACCCTGTGTTTCCGCCAGCATTTATAATGATGTTAAATATATAAAAATGTGTTTTTAATTTATGGGGGGGGGGTCAGAGGCTTGCTATGTGAAAGGGGTCACCACTACAAAAGTTTGAGAACCACTGGTCTAGCTAGTTTAATCTCATTTTGTGCATTGACCTTTCTAATTTTGCCCCTATATGCTTGTGTTATTTGTTTATATTCATCCTTTGTAATTTGACCTAGTTTCTACTTTTGGTAAGACTATTTTTTTAGTTTCAGATCATTGAAGAGCTCCTGGTTAAGCCAGGGTGGTCTCTTGCCATACTTCCTATCTTTCCTACGCAGTGGGATAGTTTGCTCTTGTGCCCTTAATAATGCTCTTTGAAAAACTGCCAACTCTCTGAAGGAACTGTGGCAGCCCTTCCCCCATAGAGTTGCATACAATCCCTGGCCCACAATAATCCATAAAACATTCATAAACTTAATACAATATGTTTTCCAAAGATACTGCTTGTGGGTGCAATATAAGTAACAGTAAGGTTGGTGGCTTAAGAAGATATGACACCCATTGTACATGTTTTCTTAGGCTCCCTTCTTCAGTTGTCGCCCAAGCACTGAATTTAGTGGGATCAGGTCAAAGGAAGTGTTTCTATCGTTCATTTTAAAAGTATGGATTACAAGCTATAACATGACATTTTAAGTCATCAGCACATTAGCTTAAATAATTATGTTTTCCAGTTAGAGAAGGTTTTGTTTTAACTAAGTAAATTAATAACAACCTTAATGCAATTTAATAAATGTAATGAGAAATGCTTGTTTGCTGTTTTTTTATAATTCACGTGTCACATTAGTACATAAAATGGGCTATTCTTTTTGCCTCATGGATGTGGTTGGTGACAGGCCAGCATTCTGCTAGGATAGTGTTTGTTGGCTAGATTTCTATGCTGTGTCCTAAATATATGCAAATATTATGCAAACCAAACACCTACAGAAAATATATTTTGAAACAGCATGTTTATCATCACCATGGACAAGATGATGATGGGATCCTTCTTATGTTTATTTGAGTCTGATTATGTTTACAGGAAAACTCTCTTTTACCCACTCAGTAGTTCCGCATTGGTTATTCTTCCCTAAGTTATGGATTGTCGACTCTGGGTGCACTGACTTGCTTCGCTGTCCAGCTCCAGGTCCAAAAAAGGACAAATTCTCTTCTGTAAAAAGGGTGTAACTCTATTCTCTTCAGTGGTGCTGTGCCAATTAGCCCCAGCAGAAAATTTGGCCCATGGTGACCGGTGATTAGCGGGAGCAAGACCATCGCTACACCTCAAGGAAGTCCAGCATGCACTTCCTTCCCTGGCAGACTACCTCTGCTGGTTGGAAGGAAGCTTATGGTCTGCTTATTCCTTGCTCCCTTTGGTGTGGATATGGGCACACTAGCCCTGTGAAGTATTTGCTCTCAGGTGAGCATGAATGTGCCAACATTGAACTTGCGGTGGCAAGCCACAATCTGGCCCATTCTGAAGGTCTTTCATTTATATCACTGGGAGCCCAGAGTGCAGAATGACTACTGAATATGCAATAGAGACTCATGTTGTGGAGATATCTATGGAGTGGATCAGTGTGCAGCTTGTATAGAGATTGGATTAAAAGGGTGTGGTCCCCAGTTGTCAAACGTGGCACTGTTTGGTTGGTTTCTTTGGGAGAGCAGTAATCTTACTTTTTTAAAAAAATTACAGGTTACCCCCACATGGAGTTTGCTGGCTTCTGGGACTCAGAACTGAGCTCTAGGTTTTCCTACCCTTTGGACTACAACAATGATGGCTACCAGAGCTCTCTGACTCCATTCCCCAGCATGCTTTGAGTTAAGGGTGGGGACAGACTGGACTAGAAACTCCTGATGATACCAATAGGGAGGCTTCTGCATGGGGTGATCAGGACAAGCAGTTTGCTGGACCAGTGATGAGCCAGGGCTGCCAGCCCCCTCAGTGGGAGGGGACAACCTGACTCAGAGACAAAGGGTATGTTTACCCTGCAATAAAAGATTAGTGGTACTGAGTCTCAGGGCCCACCTCAACTGACTGGGGTCACAGGGCTCAGTCTGGGTGCCTTAAAATTGCAGTATAGACATTTGGTTCGGGCATGGGATGAAGTCTGGGTGCTGAGACGCACTCACTCATGGAATTTCAGAGCCTGGGATCCAACCTGAGCCAGCACATCTGCGCTGCTATTCCCTGCAGCCACAGCCCCACTAGCCTGAGTCAGTTGACCCAGGCCAGCTGAGGCTGGGCCACAGGTCCTTTATTGCAGTGTAGACATACCCCAGAAAAACTGAATTTAGTTTCAGTTTTGAGTTTAGGAGAGACTTGGGACTAGGAGCTGAAGCAGAACAGTTTAGGGAGTCTCTGATTAACTCCTGCTCCCCACAAATGGAGTCTTTGAACTGCTGTAGGATCTAGTGCATGGGGCAGGCAGTTGCAACGTTGTGGAGACCAGCACCCAGAGTGGCAGAGATCCACCCCAGTGCCAGCTATTGAGACCCAGCTATTGAGATCTCCACAGGACTGCAGACCAAGGAGCTAGGAGAGAACCCTGCCCCATCCAGGAGCAAAGACACAGGAAGGGGACCTTTTTTGTTTTAGCTGGTCAACATTCACAGTGCAGCAGTGCTCATCTGCAGACTCATTCTCACCATACCATCTGCCTGGGAAGGTGCCAGGCAGGGACCTGGGGGCTGAGAAGAACTGTGAGTGTTGGGGAATTGGCTGGTTTGTTGATGTGTTAGTAGTCACTAGTGAGCCCTAGTAACCAATGTTCCCTCTAATTTTTTGCATCCATGTGCGGAATAAATTTTGTTATGTGTGCCAGTATCGAGGTAATGTGCGGATGTGTGCCACCAGGAGAAACAAAAAATCCGAGATATAATATATATTTTTTAAAAGTTGCCATAGGGATAATTACTCCTGCCAGGACAGGTTAGAACTCACTACTCAAAGAATTAAAGTTAAGTGTAAGAGAGAAATAAAAATTATGAAATGCATAGACTAGTCAAAACACTAAAATAACACACTTTGAAATAATAAAATTACAGCAAATATATGTGCATTGCAGCAAGTACCAAGAAGTAACAACAACAACAACACAAGTATGTGTTGGGAGGTGAGTGTGAAAGACTGTGTGTGTGTGTGTGTGCTGGCTGCTGGGAAAGTTTATGAGAGACAGTGGGCTGTCTCTTTAAGGCACTCTCTCACCAGAAGGCTCAGTCAGACCGCAGCAGCTCTCCTGAGCCCTGTCCCTTCTCCCCAGCTCTGCAGAGATGGGCTCAGGAGCAGGAGAGCTGCTGTGGTCTGAAGTCTGAATAAGCCTTCTGGTGGTGAGTGAGCGCCTTAAAGAGACAGCGCATGGTCTCTCAGACACTTCCCCAGCAGCCAGCACACACACACACACACACACATACACACTCTCTCTGTCTCTCCCTCTCCCCCTACTTCCACCCTGCCATGTGCAGAGTTGGTGAGGAGGGACAGGGCTCAGGAGAGCTGCTGCAGTCTGACTGAGCCTTCTGGTGAGAGAGTGCTGCGCTGCTCCTACCCTCTGCCTTGGACCCCCTGGCCAGCGGCTCCCAGGACCCTCCAGTTTGCTGTGCAGAGTGGGGGGAAGCAGGGGAAGGGGGACACCCTGCCATCAGCACCCTCTCCCCCCACGCAGCCGGATGTGCACGGCTCTGCTAATGATTCACTCCTGGGCGGCTGCACGAGCGCGCAGCTTTGGGGGAACACAGGCCCTCACCCTTTCCTTCCCCAGATCCTATTCTCCTGCTTCCAATAAAGTTCCTTTTTCTTATATTGTTATTTTGGGGTGTGTCACTTCTTTGCTGGGGTTTGTGCTGTTGAGCTTTATTGGTTCTTGTGTCCTGGGTTTTATAATCCTTGCCAGCAGTGGTAGCATTATTCATTTTCCTAAGGAATAGCACCCTTTGTATCTTGGGCACCTTGGGTGGAGGCACCAGGCATCACAAAAAAAAACCCAGGACCCAATCCCTGGAAAGGGAGGGGAGAAGCCACTTTAAGTAGCAAGAAACAGGGAGTAGGCTTGAGTGCCACCTCAGGGAAAGAGCTACTTAAATTCAAAATGGGATACTCTGAGGCCCTGATTTAGGAAACCACATAAGCATGTGCCTCAGTCCATCCCTATTCAGGAAAGCAATTAAGCACATGCTTAAAGTTAAGCAAATGCGTAAGCACCTTTCCTGAATAGGGAGTCTTTCTTGAAGTGAGGCTCTTAAGCTGTAGTGGATGTATTCACAATAGGTAGAGTTCTGCCAGCTTTTGTGAATATTAATTCTGCATTGTAAATGTTCTAATCTTTGTACAGAGTAAGAAAAACTACTTTCTAGTATTACCTCCAGTTTTGCACCCATATCTTCAATCTCCCTTAAAAGACTTAAAAGTGGCAATTCTTCAACAAAAAAACTTCAAAAACAGACTCCAACATGAAACTGCAGAACTGGAATTAATTTGCAAACTGGACACCATCAAATTAGGCCTGAATAAAGACTGGGAGTGGATGGGTCATTACAAAAACTAATTTCCCCATACTAATTTCCCACTACTGTTACTCACACCTTCTTGCCAACTGTTTGAAATGGGCCACCCTCATTACCACTACAAAAGTGATTTTTCCTACCTTGGTATTCTACTGTTCATTGAATTGTCGCGTTAGACTCACCCCCCACTTGGTAAGGCTACTCCCATCTTTTCATGTACTATGTAATATATCTGCTACTGTATTTTCCACTCCGTGCATCTGATGAAGTGGGTTCTAGCTCATGAAAGCTTATGCCCAAATAAATTTGTTAGTTTCTAAGGTGCCACAAGGACTCCTCATTGTTTTTTCATGAGCAGTTGACATTCAAAATCTGAGCTGTTTTGATAGGGCACCTACATCACATATGTGTCTTCTCCATTGCAAGAGCATATCTCTTAGAACAACGTTCCCAGTTCAAATATTTGTTGCTTTCCATGAATATTCTCCAGTATTTGGCTAAAATTCACTATTTAGAAGAAACCCACTTACTTTTGTCTTGTCTATGCAATATATATTAGCTACATAACATTTAAGTTCAGTGTCATTTTTAATCTCTAAGAACTACATAATATACACCTAGGCACTATGTGCCAATCTGTACAGACCCTTGCAAAGAAACAAGTTTTTGAATGCACCAAAGAGTTATTAGTGTGCTTTTTTTATACAATTACAGTGCAGCTGTATAAATCTGTTCTCCTGAACAAAGCATTTTATATGCTAGAGGTTGGCATGTGTTAGAAAAATACAAATAAAAAATAAAAGAGATTCATGTATTTGGAGCTGTGAATCTTTATGTTAAAGTGGTCTTAATGTGAAGGACAGTTTTGTGTAGATGGGTGGGACTGTGATCGCCTGTATGGGAAAAACCTGTGATATAGCAGTTTTGAAAACTGAAGTTAAAAAGATAATTAATATTTTCTTGAAATGCAAAACAAGAACTTTATGATGAAACATAGACTGAGTTCAGCTGCCACACAGCCAAGGCAAAACCTGAATCCTCTTGCAATCTTAGTTTTATGTCCAATCTGTCTTTTAAAGTGTGTAGAAGAGACAGAAAGGGAACTAAGATAGTTAGATAAAACTACAAATATAGAATGATGTGAAGTCCAAATTCACTCCCACTAAAATTGCACTTTGCTGCACCTGCCTTTCTTCATGTTTCTGCTGAGGGAGGGCAACTGTAATCCCACCATGGGTTTCATAAGTGTCTGGCCAGCAGAAGCTGCCTCAGATATGTGCTGGATCAGTACATCCTCTGTCTGTCCTAGCCATGCCACCCTCTCGGTAAGCAAACCCCACTTCCGGGGCAGCACTGGCTGAAGGAGACCTCATGTTGGAGGGGAGGTTTTGGGGAACCTGGAACCAATACAAATCCCTCTAGGCAAACTTTCTGCTGAAAGGCTCTGGACTGGCTTGTGTAAATGCATAACCTGGATGAATTTGGCCACAAATTCCTTTTCTTTCGCTAATTTCAAATAGAGAATTTGAGATTTTTAAGTGGCCAGTGTCCTACTCAGAATAATTATCCTGTTACAAACCTGACCTGAAGAGCCTATTATCTATGGCATCAATGGAGAAAAAAGATTATGATTACTTTTAGTAAATTCCTAAATTACATTTTTGAAAATGCATAAAGTACAACTAAAAAAAATGTAAAGAGCAATTCTGGATGCAGAAATGCTATCTAGTGGTGATGAGTGTATTACAAGAACTTAAAATGGAATAGAACGTATAGGATCATGGCATGGAGAAGGGCTGGTTTCAGAATATAACTTCCCTTACACAAGAGAAACAGCGTCAAGTATTTTCTTTAGTTCTTTTAAGCATTTTTGGTCGCAAATTAGATTTAGTCACAAAAATCCTAAAAATATATATAAGGGTGATGACGTGGGGAAGGAGTTTTTTAAATTTCATTTGGGAATAGCAGAACTCATAAGCACTCTGTCTGTCTCCCTGTCTGATGGCCTGTGTTCTTCATGACACTCTTGAGGCTGTACTGTTATGCACATAATTCCTCTCTGGTCCTGTCCTGTGTGCAGCATGTGGACTGCTCTACAAGGGGAGGTGGGGGGGAACCTCACTTGGCTGGCAGTCAGAGCAGCCGGAGCAAATGCAGATGCTGCTATTTACACTATTTTCACATTCTGAGGAACAAAGAGCAGGAGGCTGCCAACAAAGCTTAGAGGCTAAGCCTTTGCACTACACAGTAGGCTCAGCCTATCAAAGCCTCCAGAAATATGCAGTGCACCACTCCATGAAATCCTGTGTCTCTGTTTGGTGGAAATGCAGTCAAGAGCACCTACTGCTCGGGGGGGGGGGGGGGAGAGGGGGAGGAATCATTGCTCATGAGTTCCAGTCTTCCAAATTTCAGGGGTGCAATGCTGAATGATCTACTTGTATCTCACATTAATGATAGGATAACGAGTGCCAGTCTGAGGGCAGACTGACCCTTATCATCCCTGGCAGCAGTGGAACCTGGAACTGGATGCACATATCCCTTTTAATCTTAGCTAGGGATGAGTCTAGACACTGATGCTCACATGAGGAAGTATGGGCTTATGATTAAAGTGCCTGGAAGAACTGTATTTGATCCCTGGCTCTGTTGCTGACTTCCTACGTGACCTTTCTCAGGTAACGTAGCCTAAGATTTTTTCAGAGGTTTGCAAGAGAGTTAGGTGCCCAATCCTTACTGAATTTCTGTGCGACTTGGCGGTGCACTCTCTCTCTGTCTCTCAGGTACCTTTTGAGAATCACCTCTCTCTAACTCAGTTTCCCCAGCTAGAAAATGAAGATGTGATAATGATACTAATACTTTTTCTGTTTTGTCTACTTGGAGTACAAATCTTCAGAGGGGGGAATGTCTCTGACTGCAGTATATGTTTACATGGTGTATAGCACAATGGGGCCCTAAGTGGGTTGGAGTCTCTAGGCACTACAAGAAATAATAAGAGCAGCTTCTATGCATGAAGACTTATTTTTATGCACTCTAGCTACAATATCTAATTACTCATACAAAGACACCCATCATTGTGGTAGCAGAGGGGTCAGACAATCTGAATCCCAATTTTCCCAAAGGTTCAGGGTATTTGGATTCGGGGAAGAGGTAGTTCTGGGTCCATCTCTAATCAGATGTGTTCAGTTTCTATCTGGACTGTTTTGCTTTGGCCCATTATAAAGATAGGGATCTCATGTATCAGGATCTAAGTTCAGATTTTGAACCCTGAAAACCTGGATAGGGTGTTTCGGGCCACCCTCTTTTAGCATTAGAAGTCTTTTGCAAATAAATGATCTGGGCACAGCTCTAGATGTCCCTCGCCAAGAGAGTGCTCAGATTTGAGTTTTGTTGCACACTCATTTTTAACAGCAGCTGATCTGCCCAACCTCACTCTGATTGGTTGGGTTGGGTTGGGTTGCCAGTGCACAGTCATAGAAGATAACTCTGTAATGTTAGCCTATTGTGAATTTTTAACTAATCTCAATCTCTCTGTGTGGGTTTGGGATTTTCCCATCTGTAATGTTCCTGTGTACCATGTGGTCCCCTGGGAGAGATTGGCACAGGCTGATCAAGGGCAGGAACAAATGTCATTTCAATCTCAGATCCTCCTGGGTCGAAGGAGGATTCAGAATACCATGAAGGAAAGAGCATCTCAGAGGAGTGCCATATGTTGGACAGAATTTAAGAGAAACTACCTGACCTGAAGAAGAGCTCTGTGTAGCTCTTTCACCCACAGAAGTTGGTCCAATAAAATATATTACCCCATCCATCTGGCTCAAAGTACCTTAGGCTCCATGGTGGGTGGGCACAGAAATGCACTTTAGGTTGTTCTATGTAATTTAGATGAATAAACAGAGTGTCTTTTCCATTACAGTACTTGCCTGACACTAGCTCAGACTTCACTAGCAAACACTCCACAGGCTAAACCTGGATTTGTGTTCCCATGTGGAATGAATATTGGTTATGCCTCTAGGGGACCCCTTTGGTTTTACCTTAATAAAAGGCAGAAATCTTAAGATTTGATGTAAAGCATATATCCCAAATGGACAGAAACAAGGGCCTTTGGACCACACACCTTGTATAGTTTGCTAATTTTGTGCAAAATACGACCATAACAGAACTGCAGCATTTTACACTGAATTTGAACAGGTGTTACTAACTGCACAAGGTCCAAGATGATATAGAATTGGGTGCTTTGTCTGGAACTCTCTAAGTCATGTTGGTTTAACTAGTTTTGCAGTGGCTGCTTTCAAGAAAAGGATGAGAAGAAAGGAACTGATCGATTTAAATCACAAATTCTAATAATGATGGTTTACATTTATATACTACCTTTCCTGATAGGATCTTAAAGCACTTAATTAGGGTATATCTACACTATGAAATTAGGTCAAATTTATAGAAGTCGAATTTTTAGAAAGCGATTTTATACAGTTGATTGTGTGTGTCCCCACTTAAAACCATTAAGTCCATTAAGTTGGTGGAGTACGTCCACAGTACCGAGGCTAGCGTCGACTTCTGGAGCGTTGCACTGTGGGTAGCTATCCCACAGTTCCTGCCATCTCCGCCGCCCATTGGAATTCTGGGTTGAGATCCCAATGCCTGATGGGGCAAAAAAATTGTTGTGGGTGGTTCTGGGTATATGTCGTCAGGCCCCCATTCCTTCCCTCCCTCCCTCCATGAAAGCAATGGTAGACAATCATTTCGCGCCCTTTTTCATGGGTTACCTGTCCAGATGCCATACCACGGCAAGCATGGAGCCCGCTCAGCTAACCGTCACCGTATGTCTCCTGGGTGCTGGCAGACGTGGGACTGCATTGCTACACAGCAACAGCTCATTGCCTTGTGGCAGCAGACAGTGAAGTATGACTGGTAGCTGTCCTCGTCGTCTCCTGGGTGCTCTGGCCAGCCTTGGTCAGGTCGGTCGGGGCACCTGGGATGGCAGATCTCAGTAAAGTCTGTCAGGGGCACCTGCACATAAATGGGAGTTACCCAGTCATTCTCTTCTTTAAGTTTTGTCTAATGGAGATTCAGTCCTGCCTGGAATATTGACAGAGAAATAGCTCTCCCAGCCAGCAGCACCGTCTGCTGCCAGCCTACCCCTCCCTCCATGAAAGCAATGGGCAACAATCATTTTGTACCTTTTTCCATGCGGGCGCCATATTGCTGTCAGCATTGTCATCCACCCGCCGCTTCTGCTGCCACTCTGCTCTCCTGCTCATGCCATACCACAGCAAGCAGGGAGCCTGCTCAGATCACCACAGCAGTTGTGACCGCTCTAAACACCACGCGCATTATCATGCAGTATATGCAGAACCAGAACCTGTAAAAGCAGGTGAGGAGGCGATGACAGTGCAGTGAGCAGAGTGATGAGGACATGGATACAGACTTCTCTCAAAGTATGGGCCCCAGCAGTTTGGCCATCCTGGTGGCAATGAGGCAGGCTCATGCCGTGGAACGCTGATTCTGGGCCCGGGAAACAAGCACAGATTGGTGGGACTGCATAGTGTTGCAGGTCTGGGACAATTCCCAATGGCTGCAAAACTTTTCTATGCATAAGGGCACTTTCATGGAACTTTGTGACTTGCTTTCCCCTGCCCTGAAGCATCAGAATACCAAGATGAGAGCAGCCCTCACAGTTCACAAGCAAGTGGCAATAGCCCTGTGGAAGCTTGCAACGCCAGACAGCTACCAGTCAGTTGGGAATCAATTTGGAGTGAGCAAATCTACTGTGGGGGCTGCTGTGATGCAAGTAGACAACGTGATCACTGAGCTGCTGCTATCAAGGGTAGTGACTCTTGGAAATGTGCAGGTCATAGTGGATGGCTTTGCTGCAAAGGGATTCCATAACTGTGGTGGGGTGAGAGACCGAATGCATATCCCTATCTTGGGACCGGACCACCAAGGCAGGCAGTACATAAACTGAAAGGAGTACTTTTCAATCGTGCTGCAAGCACTGGTGGATCACAAGGGACGTTTCACCAACATCAACGTGGGATGGCTGGGAAAGGTACATGACGCTCGCATCTTTAGGAACTCTGGTCTGTGGGAATGGCTGCAGCAAGGGACTTACTTTCCAGACCAGAAAACAACCACTGGGGATGTTGAAATGCCTATAGTTATCCTTGGGGACCCAGCCTACCCCTTAATGCCATGGCGCATGAAGCCATACACAGGCACCCTGGACAGTAGTCAGGAGCTGTCCAACTATAGGCTGAGCAAGTGCAGAACGGTGGTTGAATGTGCATTTGGACGTTTAAAAGTGCGCTGGCGCAGTTTACTGACTCGGTTAGACCTCAGCAAAACCAATATTCCCATCGTTATTACTGCTTGCTGTGTGCTCCATAATCTCTGTGAGAGTAAGGGGGAGACGTTTATGGTGGAGTGGGCGGTTGAGACAAATTGCCTGGCCGCTGATTACATGCAGCCAGACACCAGGGCAGTTAGAAAAGCACAGCAGGGTATACTGCGTTTCAGAGAAGCTTTGAAAACCAGTTTCATGACTGGCCAGGCTACGGTGTGAAAGTTCTGTTTGTTTCTTGATGAAAACCCGCCCCCCTTGGTTCACTCTACTTCTCTGTAAGCCAACCGCCCTTTGATCACCATTTGCAAAGGCAATAAAGTCATTGTTGTTTCAAATTCATGCATTCTTTATTAATTTGTCACACAAATGGGAGGATAACTGCCAAGGTAGCCCGGGAGCAGTGGGGGAAGAGGGAAGTACTGGGTGGGGTGAGGGAGGAGGGGAGGACGGAAGGACAAGGCCACACTGCACTTCAAAACTTACTGAATGCCAGCTTTCTGTTGCTCGGGTAGTCCTCTGGAGTGGAGTGGTTGGGTGGCCAGAGGCCCCTCCACTGCGTTCTTGGGCGTCTGGGTAAGGAGGCTATGGAACTTGGGAAGAAGGGCGGTTGGTTACAAAGGGGCTGCAGCAGCGGTCTGTGCTCCTGTTGCCTTTCCTGCACCTCAGCCATACACCGGAGCATATCAGTTTGATCCTCCAGTAGCCTCAGCATTGCATCCTGCCTCCTCTCACCACACTGATGCCATCCCTCCTCTCGCTCATCCTTCCTGTCCTTGCATTCATTTTGTGCTTTCCTGGACTCTGACATTGTCTCCCTCAATGCATTGTGCTGGGCTCTTTCAGCATGGGATGCCTGCATGAGCTCAGAGAACATTTCATCACGAGTGCGGTTTTTTTGGCTTTGGGACGGAGATGATAGGGGGAGCATTGAAACATTTGCAGTTGCGGGAGGGAAAAAAGACAGATTAGTCTTTAAAAAGAGACATTTTAGAGAACAATGGGTAGACTCTTTGATGGTGAACCAACCTGTTAACATTACATAGCACGTGTGGTTTCTTTACAAGGTCGCATTTTGCCTCTTATATCGAGGGCCTGCCAGTATGGTGTGAGAGATCACACACACAGGGCCGGTGGGCAACAGAATTCGGCTTGCAGGCAGACATGGTAAGCCACAGTCTTTTGGCTTCTTTAACCTTCATAACATGTGGGAATGGTTTCGAACAGCAGCACCCTCATTTCACATACCAAGCACCCGTTGGGTTGGCCCTTTAAAATGGGTTGGCCATTTAAAAGGAGGGGCTGAGGTTTTCAGGTTAACGTGCAGCACAAACCCAACTAACCCTCTCCCCCCCACACACACCCAGTTCTGTGGGATGATCGCTTCACCCCTCCCCCCATCACGTGGGTAATAGTGGTGATGATTTCTGTTCAGCCACAGGCAAACAGCCCAGCAGGAATGGCCAACTCTGAATGTCCCCTTAATAAAATTCCCCTATTTCAACCAGGTGACCATGAATGATATCACTCTCCTGAGGATAACACAGAGAGATAAAGAACGGATGTTGCCTGAATGCCAGCAAGCACCAGGACCATACACTGCCATGCTTTGTTATGCAATGATTCCAGACTACATGCTGCTAGCCTGCCGTGGTAAAGTGTCCTACCATGGAGGACAGAATAAGGCTGCCTTCCCCAGAAACCTTTTGCAAAGGCTTTGGGAGTACCTCCAGGAGAGCTTCATTGAGATGTCCCTGGAGGATTTCCGCTCCATTCCCATACACGTTAACAGACTTTTCCAGTAGCTGTACTGGCCGCTAATGCATCCCAAGTCTTTAGGGCAAATTAATCATTAAACATGCTTGCTTTTAAACTGTGTATTATATTTACAAAGGTACACTCACTAGAGGTCACTTCTCCACCTTCTAGGTCTGGGAGCCCGCCTTCGGTGAGTTGGGAGGGTACTAGATCCAGGGTGAGAAACAGTTCCTGGCTGTCATGGAAAACGGTTTCTAGGCTTGCTTGCTGTTCTTCAACCTCCTCCTCTTCATCATCTTCCTCGTCTCCAAAATCCGCATCCCTGTTGCGTGAGAGTCCATTGATGGAGTCCACGCACAGGGCTGGGGTAGTTGTAGGGGCACCCCCGAGAATGGCATGCAGCTCATCATAGAAGTGGCATGTCTGGGGCTCTGACCCAGAGTGGCCGTTTGCCTCTCTGGTTTTTTGGTAGACTTGCCTGAGCTCCTTAAGTTTCACGCAGCACTGCTGCAGGTCCCTGTTACAGTCTCTGTCCTTCATGCCCTTGGAGATTTTTTCAAATATTTTGGCATTTCGTCTTTTGGAACGGCGTTCTGATATCACAGATTCGTCTCCCCGTACAGCGATCAGATCCAGTACCTCCCAGTCAGTCCATGCTGGAGCTCTTTTGTGATTCTGGGACTGCATGGTCACCTGTGCTGAAGAGCTCTGCATGGTCACCTGTGCTGATCAGCTCACCACACTGGCCAAATAGGAAATTAAATTCAAAAGTTCGTGGGGCTTTTCCTGTCTACCTAGCCAGTGCATCGGAGTTGAGAGTGCTGTCCAGAGCAGCTACAATGGAGCACTCTGGGATAGCTCCCGGAGGCCAATACCGTCAAACTGCGTCCACACTACCCCAAATTCGACCCAGCGAGGTCGATTTCAGTGCTAATTCACTCATTGGGGAGGAGTACAGAAACCGGTTTTAAGAGCCCTTAAAGTTGGAAAAAATGGCTTCGTTGTGTGGACAGGTGCAAGGCTAAACCGATCTAACGCTGCTAAATCTGACCTAAACTCATAGTGTAGACCAGGGCATAGCAAACACGAATTAATTAAGTGTCACAACACTTGTGAAGCAGGTATTATTGCAGTTATTATATAGGCAATAATAATGAAGTAGAGAGAGGCTAAGTGAAGCTAAGGGGGTCAGTGGGAGAAATTGTTCTGACTTTCTGTCATCCAATCAAGCCAACGAACCAGGTTTTTTCCCCCCATGCTCACCAAAACAAATTCATTCTTTTAAAAACCTGGAGTGGGCCTCATTCAGGTTCTCATTCTCTAAACCAGCAGAAATGTAGAGAGTTTGGCAGCCATATATTTAGCCCCTGGACCAGGGGTTGTTTAAATTTTAAAATAGTTTTTTCCAAATGACCTGAGAATGGTTTGACAGGCTCAGAAAAGTATCCAGGTCTTTCTTGGCAAGAAGAAAGAGTCCTTTAAAAGGCAAAGAAGGGGAAATTGAGTGGAAGATGGGGCAGGGATGTTGAAGATCTTTCCTTCCTTACTCATGCTTCCCCCCACATACTGGGTGGCCTTGGCATGCAGAGATATCAACAAGTACACAGAAAGCCCCAAAGCCACACTTCCAAATGATCTGCGAAATATTAAAAACATGTCCTGCTCCAAATTACTAACAAACTAGCACATTTTTGGTCATCTCACAGATACCCCACCCCTGAGGATGGGCCTCAGTAACTCAGCTGCAAGATGAAAGGGCAGAATGTGAGCTGAGGGAGAAGGAAGGTGAACGGTTTATATTAATAAAGGTACAGCAAGCCTCTCCTATTTTGACAGCGCTCTGACAGTATGTACACTCTCATCTATACACAGGTGCCTGTCGGAGCAGCTACTGTAACCAGGTTGTAAAATATTCAATGACTCACTGTGAATAACCATCTCATTTAGAGCAATAATCTGGTGACAAGACAAACATTGTTAAGTTGTGTCAACTTGTTAGGAAAGACATAAAACAAAAATACCACCAACATCCTAGGGCTAGAGGCAATGTCAATATGTTTTTGGAGGTGAGATGCTGGAGAGGAGTGAGGGAAGGCTCATGCAGCTTAGCATAGGCTTAGTTTGCAGTAGAGGAAGACAGAAAAAGAGATCAGCAGAGAGCCTGGCAGTAAATCAAACAGGTGCTGATCCCTGATGACCTACTATGGTGCAAGTAGGCCAGTCCTAAAACTTGCAGTGCCCTGCCTGAAGTAAGAGATTGTGGGGGTCCAATCCAGACCCCTCCTCACGTGTGATATGGGCCCCCTTTTCTATGTCTGATACTTCAATTGGCTTTTTCTTGACTGAGCTCACCTCTGCCTTTCCTCCCCCACCCCATCCCCCATCACTGAGTTGGGCTCCAGCTTTCCAGATTCATTTGTTTATTATATTCTGTTGGCTTGGAGAGATGGGAAAGAAGTGATTGAATATGCGTAATTTCAGGGTATTTCTCACTTTTGATATGTGTAAAGGGTGGACACCTGCAGATAGCAAATTTGGTGGTAGGGAAGCCTAAAGATTCAATTATTTGTCAGCTGGACTGGTGCAAGATTGCAATATATAGTATAGAAAAATGCATATATATAGTGATGGATATTTCATCACTATGAGACATGACTGTGTGTGAGGGGATGCGTGAGCAATGACCTGGCAAGTGGGAAGGTGAGGCAGCAAGATTTAGTCCAACAGGATGACTCCGTCAGGATGGCTCAGATTGGAAGAGGCCTTGGAGGTTTTTCACCTTCCTCTGTAGCATGGGGCACGGGTCACTTGCTGGAGAATTCTCTGCTCCTTGAAGTCTTTAAACCACAATTTGAGGACTTCAGTAGCACAGACATGGGTGAGAGGTTTTTTGCAGGAGTGGTGGGTGAAATTCTGTAGCCTGCGTTGTGCAGGAGGTCAGACTAGATGATCATCATGGTCCCTTCTGACCTAAATATCTATGAAACTATGAATCTGTCTGATTTGACTAATTGACATGGGTGGTTCAGGCCTTGCCCCTGTCAGCATTGGGAAACAACTCTGCAATCTACTGCTGCCGACTCATTTATCCAGCAAATGCTAGATAAATGCTCATTTATAGCAAAGGCTTCTGGTATGCTGTCCAGCTGGTAAGGCTCACTAGTCTCTGTGCCCCGCTGCAGGGTTGTGCAAAAGCGGTTTAGATGTGCAAGCCCGGCTGCAAGGTGAGACAGGAAGCAGAGCCAAAAATGCCATTGACCAAGTGGAGAATGGGGAAAAGGGAGTTAGGTACGGAAGCAGGAGATTTAATCTCTGCTGTGGCCCAGTCTGATGAAACCACAAAAAAAGAGACTCAAGGATGACACTTGAGATGGTTGATGGGTTATATCTGTTGATGTGACACAGGCCCCTGGGAGAATAAAGAACTATGTTGCAGGTTCTCGCCCTGGAGGTTGTGACATTCTGCCTTTTCCTGGTTGCTAAATGGAAAAGTGTGTTTGGGGGAGTGGGGCTTCTAGCTATATTCTGATTGGATGGGAGGGGAGCCCCAGTGATGTCCCCATATAGAAAAGGTTGGGAAACATGACCCTCTGTGACCAATGGGTTACAGAAGCCTCCGGCCAGCCTCAGACACAGACAGAGAAATCCATGCTAACACTAGAAGACAATAAATGCCTACTGGGAAAACAACCAGCCATCAACCCATTGATCTAACCAAGGTTTAAATAGCCATAATTCACCAAACTATTAAGACACCTATCCAGTCATCCACTTAATAGAACAACCCTGGAAAATACCCATTCGCTGAAGTTGAATAAGAATGAGTGCATTATAACTTACATTTCTGCCAGACGACAGATGAAGCAAGCTAAGATGAAACCGGGACCATTATATTATAGTGATCTTTTTGCAATTTTTTTCTATCTGAAACCACACATAACTTTTGAAGATGTAAATTTGTAAAACGTCATGCCTTATGTATTACATTTTTGGCATCTACTTTAGTTTTTAAGAATGGATGTTGTCTAATTATGCATTGCAGCTTTGGATGAGAAAATATACTAAGTGTGCATTAAACAGACAACTTTAAATAATGGCACTTGTGCTAAGAAGTGTATTTTCTGGCAAGCAACTAATTTATAATGGTCATAGATATATGCATTAGTGTATGAAATGCTTGTCTTTATTTATTGATTTGAAGGGGCAGTATTATATATTTGAATATGTCTTCTTTATTGGTCCTGTTTCCATCTGTAACGGACCTGATTATATTTCATGTCGCAGGGCATTCACAGTACCTAAATGATGTGCAGTAAATAAAACAATTAATACAGTGTATTTAAAAATAGGTAAATACAGAAAAAGCCAAAATTCAGCTGTGCCCTCTTCCCTTGACTTTCTCCCATGAGTCTTGGGGTTTTTTTAAATGTGCGTATCAGAGGTAAAGAGAATCATATTAAATGACCAAATTTACTGCGTTCTTAGTGCATAAACCACTACACTAGATCTTTCTGAGCCAATTTAATTTTTAGCTTTATTCTTGGCTTAATGCAATGTTTTAGTTCATTGCGCTTTTTGGATGTGCAGAAGCAAAGATAATGTGTTACACTACATTCATTTAATGTTTCATCAGACTTTTTTGGTGTATCTACCTTTTGGGTTATTTTAAAATGTTTCATCTTTATCACTTCAGTCATGAAATGTAGATTCATTAAATTACTGTGCTGGGGTAGCTCGGTGCTGAAGCCTTGTTTAAAATGTAACACTGGTTCATTCATCAAATCTCTGTTAAAAAAAGCAGTCAGTCTTGCAGTATCGAGTCTCCTCTTTTACACACCCTCCCTGTTTCCAGCAATGGGGTTCAAGCCAGACAAATAAAATGATCTATTATTAAACACCTTTCGAGCGATGCCCGTTACTCTATTCTCTTGCAATTTTTGAAAAAAATGTTTCAAACTGAATTTGGCTAAAACGTTTTGGTTTCAACCCACAAGATTGCAAACACCCAAATGACTGGTGGTGGATTTATAACCATTTCCAAGAAAGGATAACAGCTGGTATCTCTACTGAGAGACTGACCTGTCTTGTTTGAAACAGGGTCACTGTCAAAGGGAGTGGAGCAGATTTTCTGAC